>NC_053436.1:108366821-108473613 GCF_007990345.1 Gossypium hirsutum
ATGCTGGATTAGCTTTAGCTGAAATTTCCTCAATCTCGTAAATAATTTCTTAAGGACTGCACATGTTCCTTTTCTGTTTTAGATTTTGCAATCATGTCATCAACATAGACTTCTAACTCCTTATGCATCATGTCATGGAACAGTGTTACCATGCCCTCTGATACGTTCCCCTGCATTTTCAACCCAAATGCATCACCTTATAACAAAAAGTTCCCCATAGGGTTATGAACGTAGTTTTCCTCATATCCTCGGGATGCATATAATTTGGTTATATCCCGAGAAGCCATCCATGAAAGAAAACAGCGAATGTCCTGCTGTATGTCTACCAAGGCGTCGATATGCGGCAAGGGAAAGTTATCTTTGGCTGCCTATTTAGATCTCTAATCACACCATTCGTACCTCCCATCTTTCTTAGGACAGGAACAATGTTAGCTACCCACTCGGAGTATTTGACCACCTTCAGGAACCCAGCGTCGAATTGCTTTTGCACCTCTTCTTTTATTTTTAACACGATATCAGGCCTCATCTTCGGAGTTTTTGCTGAACTGGTTTGCAATCCTCCTTTATAGGAAGTCGGTGAACCACGATGTCAGTACTTAACCCGGCATATCTTGGTATGACCATGCGAAGACATCTTTGAACTCTCGCAGCAATTCAATGAGGTCTTGTTTTACTTCTTCAGCTATGCGGGTACCAATCTTTAACACCTTTCCCTCTTCCAAGATCACTGTCTCTATCGTCTCTTCGTGGGGTAGAATCTGTTTCTCTTCCTGCTCTACCATTCTCAACAAGTCCGGAGATAGGTTGCAATCTGTGTTATCTTCAAAATCTTGAGATTCCTCTGGACACATATCTCTTTCAAAAGATTTTCTAAGTCCATAGTAGAGTCACTCATATCATTGATATCTTGGGACCTGTTATAGGTATCAAAGAATGTATAGGGAATGTATGAATTTAAGGATTCTTATTTAGTATGACCATGAATGTATGAAAAAAGAATTTGAAAAGAATATATACTCAAAATGCGAAGATATATTTCATTGAAATCACAATGTCCACATATAAGCCTATTTCAGTTCACAAAAGTTTTCATTTTCTCTAGGCTTAGAACAATTAATGTTTTGAATATTACTCTGGAAAAGCTCTAAAAACTTCAGGCATTTCTTCCGCAGTCCAATTGTTTAAAACACTCCCAGGTTCAACGGGATATATGCCTGATGTACTTCCTCCTTCAATTCTTCTTCACATATGGCATTGATGCTTAAGTTTCTTAACATTTCCTCTGCGGTCTTCTTTCTTGGAGCCCTCAGTTCAGAATACATAGTTCCTCCCAACATAAATGTCCTGGATATGTGGGGGAAAGCCATAGGTTCCCAGTCGACTTCTTTTCCGTTCAAACGCGCCTTCCTTCTATCTTGTCTCTTTTCTAACTCTTTCCTTCTCTGTTTGGTATTTGGTTTAAATCCTAAACCAAAACGATCTTGTTTGTATTTCACTACTGGTGCCCCCATCCTTCCCTGAAGGCATCTTCCAAGTCCTCTTCCAGGCACAGCTCCTTTCCCAACTGTCGCTTGTAATCCCATCCTTGTGGCTTTAGACATGCTGGGCATCGGAATCTTCTTTCCCCCTATGACAAAGGTTGCATTTACGAAATCCAAAGATCGAAAAGAACATTCAACTGCCTCGTCGTCTATTCCCAAATATGGTGTATCATTGGTTACCAATGCAATGATATCTTCCTCGGCGTCAATTGTAATTAACCGGCCTTCTATTACCAATTTTAACTTCTGGTGCAATGATGAAGGCACCGCCCCTGCCGAATGAATCCAGGGTCTTCCTAATAAGCAATTATATGACGGCTTGATACTAGGAAGTCCACATCGTATGTATTTGGGCCAATTAAAAGAGGTACTTCTATTCTTCCTATCACCTTTCTTTCGGTACCATCAAATGCTCTCACTATATTTTGGCATGATCTCATGTGAGAGTTATCCACCGGTAACCTACTTAAGGTAGATAGGGGTAAAACATTCAAGGCTGATCCATTGTCAATTAGCACTCCAGCTAACATATACTCCCCGCAACGAGCAGTGATGTGTAATGCTTTGGTAGATCCTCTTCCCCCTTGCGGTATTTCATCATCATTAAAAAAGATGAAATTATCGGCATTGATATTATTAACCAAGCGGTCCAACTTATTCACCGAGATATCTTTAGAGACATAAGTTTCATTTAGCACCTTAATCAACGCATTACGACGTATCTCTGAACTTATAAGCAACTCAAGTACGGAGATACGAGCCGGTTGCTTATGTAATTGTTCTACCACGCTGTACTCGCTATGTTTCAAGAATTTTAGAAATTCTTTGGCTTGATTTTCAGTTACCGGCTGATTGACACTCGATTCAATTTCGTCTGTTTTTGTTTTTCCTAGCTCAACTGCTAAAGCTTTTTCTTTTCCAGATTCCACTATCGCGTCTGCCGAATCATAGCGCTTTCCACTTCGTGTATAGAATCCTTCCTTCTTTTCTGAAGCATTTACCGAGCTCTCTTTTCCTGGAATCGTCACATTGCAATCGTAACTCCAAGGAACCTTTTTGTTATCCTTGTAAGGAAAGGATACAGGTTTTTGGATTATAACTTTTGGCCCTATTTGTATTCCAGATTCTTTGTTCATTGGCTTTGAAATGATAACCACTGGATGACGAAGCTCTTGGGTTCTCCTTGCAGATCCTTCTCCTGTAGCACAAACTTCTTCCTCTTTTAACCCTTTGATTTCTTCATAAAACTCCATTTCTTTGCTATCCATAAAGTTTTGCACCACGATTCTGAACTCGGTGCATTCCTGGATGTCATGATCTTCTTCTGCGTGGAACTCACAAAATCTCTTTGCTTGTTCAGGCCTTTCTATCGAATCTTGCTTGATAAGACCTCTTTTTACCATTTGTTTCCAAACCCATCCAAGAGGGGTTTTTATCTCTGCCACGTTGGCTTTGACTCTTCTTCCTTCATTCTCACTTATCGCGTTTACCCTATTATCGTCATGATTGGGCAACGGATTTTCTGCTACATTTGGCCCCGATGAGTCGCCAATCTTTACGATCCCATATTGATAAGTTTCTCCACTAACTTCTTGAATGCAGTGCAGTTCTCAATCGAGTGCCCCTTAATCCCCGCGTGGTACTCGCATTGGGAGTTTGTGTCATACCATTTGGGGTACGGAGGTTGCATGGGTTTTAGGTAAAATGGAGATACCACATGTGCATCAAATAAATTCTGATACAATTCTTTATACGTCACCGGGATAGGTGTGAATTGAGGTCTTTCTATATTTGGCCTTGAATTGGACTCCCGTCTCGAAGAACCTTGCTGATTAGTGGTTGTTGCTCTGGCTTGTCCCACCGTGATTGATCTAGAATGGTTCTTGTTAAACATGCTTGTGTTGTTTATCTCATGCTCCTTCTTTCTCGGTGCTGACATTTTAGCACTTTCTCCTGCTTCTATCTTGCCACTCCTTATGGCATTTTCTATCATTTCTCCAGACATCACTATGTCTGAAAAGCTTTTGGTGGCACTACCCAGCATGTGATTGAGAAATGGAGCTTTCAAAGTATTGATAAAAAGCATAGTTATCTCATTTTCTAAAAGTGGTGGTTGAACTTGTGCTGCTACCTCCCTCCATCTTCGAGCATACTGGCGAAAGCTCTCATTAGTTTTCTTTTCCATATTTTGCAATACAATTCGATCGGGTGCTATGTCCATCACATGTCTGTACTGTTTTATAAAGGCCTGCGCCAAATCTTTCCAAGAGTGGATTTCAGCTCGACTCAATTGATTGTACCATCTAGCCGCTGACCCGATCAAACTATCCTGAAAACAGTGAACCAACAGCTGCTCGTTGTTGATGTACCCGGTCATTCTTCGGCAAAACATAGTGATATGAGCATCGGGACAACTTGTCCCGTCATATTTTTCAAACTCCGGCATTTTAAACTTAGGAGGGAGGATTAAATCAGGCACCAAGCTCAGATCTTTAGCGTCCATTCCTCGGTGGTAATCAGCACTTTCCATGGCCTTAAACTTTTCCTCCAGCCATTTACATCGGTCTTCCAATTGCTTTGACAGATCCACTTTCGTCTTTTCCACTTCTGCCACGTCATCGAGGTCAGGGACTATGAGATTGGTGAGATTCTCTCCAGAATTGTTACTTATTCCGATTGGAGGACTCGTTTGGAATTGTTGGGGTCTAATTGTAACAGAGGGTCTTTGTGGATACATTTCAGCTTGAGTATGCGCGTGCAGAGGGGTAAAGCCTGGAGGGTAAAGGGGTTCATCACTATTTCCTTCTTCAACATTAACAATAGGGTCCTTTCCCTTGTCTTTTCCTCCTTTCAATAGTTGCGTTAACTTTGCCATCATGTCGTCTTGGGATTCTCGCATCTCTCGCTGAATCTTTTCCAACCGCTCTTCTATCTGATCTTGCATATCTCTTTGGAGCTGCTCAAGTTTTTCTAGTCTTTGATCCATGTTCCTTGACTTCGCTCGAGTTCCGTAAGAGTGACGGTTTTCCAGGTTAACTAAAATAATTTTATTTAGTTAGGGTTTTTTAATGGTCATTAATGCATATAATGCAATGCATGAAATGAATGCAAAAGGCGTTAATTCTAGTTCAATTTCATTATGAAAACTTTACTAGAAAATAAACTTTTTTACATAAGGTGGATTACATATACGACTTAGCCCTAAAACTCAAAATTCTAATCCTCCTAAGCAACGAGGCTAGCTCCTGTCCTCGACTCGACTCTAATTCGTACTTCACGCTTAACACATCAGCTTGTACTGCTAACGTCTGCAAGTGATCAGCCACCTCTCGGATTTGAAGCACGGCTTCTCCCATGATTTGATCTCTATCTCTTACTTGGTTCTGAAAGTAGTGCAACTGCTCGGTTTGACGATCTTCATTAGATCTCATGTGCTCAATCCGCATCTCGCAACTTCGCAATGTTGCTTCTAACTCTTCAATTCTTCGTTTCATCTCTTCAATTCTACTTAGGCTTGCTTTTAATTCCATCACAGAATTTCGATTTCGATGCCGATGGAGAGATTCTTCTAACTCGGACACTCTATTTTCTAGTTCCCCTTTTTCTTTCTGATTCTCTGACAGACTCTTCTTTAAAGTCTCGTTCTGGGTTTGAACTTCTTGAAACCTCGTTTCCCATCTATCAGCTTTGTTCTTTTCTTCTTGAACTTCCTTGCGCCATTGTTCAGAAGTCTTTCCCAACCCGGCGGTTCTCATTGATGATCGCAACTTCTTGTAATCTGTTTTCAGACTGTCCAGATCTTCTTCAGCCCTAGCTTTTCCTTTTCTTAATCGCTCCATCTCGAGCTTCTGGACATCTACATCCAACCTTAAGTTTGTTTTTTCTTCCTCCATTTGCTCTATCTGTTTTTCCAACTCTGCACTTCTTCTTTCAAAATCTTGCTTCAAAATTTCTAGTTCAGAAGGGATGACCCGTAAGTGCTCCTCTATCGAATGACTGCCTTCGGGGCTTGATTTGGGGACATTGTCATTGATTCTTCTGACCCTCCATTCTTCATATTCGGGGTTGTCATTGGTCCTACAGCTAATCGCTTCATTTGGCGAGTCTGATTCCACGCATTGGATATCTCTCGAATCCTCTTTTTGTAGCCATCACCCCCATACGAGAATTCACACTCGGCCAGCCCCTGGGTTGCGGGTATAAACTGTCTTGATCTGTACTGTCTGAGCACTAATAACGGGGCATAGCCAATAGCTCCCCAGATTCCAAGCAAAGGGACCCAATCAAAACTACCGCATCGGTACAAAATTTCGTCTGGAAGTAACCACGGAGCTCTCCATTCAATGTCTTCTTCATGCAAGTTTTGAAGAATTGCCATCCATTTTTCCATTGAAATGTCGTCCCTTCTCGGTGTAGCTATCATCTCCTTTAGCGGCGAATAGTTTTCAGAGAAGACCCGATATGACACCTTATCCACTTTCCAAAAATGACTGTGGAACCATGCAAGTAACAACTGTGCACATCCAATGAACCTGCCTTCGCCCGCTCGCCGACAGGTACTCAATGATCTGAATGTCTCCGCTAAAATTGCTGGAACCGGGGTAACTCCTTTATCAAGGCGGTCGAACAAATCAGTAACCGCCTCATCAATATGCCCCAAAGCTCTAGGAAAGATAACTAAGCCATATATGCTTAGGGCGAAGATATCTACCCTCTTTTTTATATCCGGGTGCACCAAAGCCACATCTTTCAAACTCCTCCAAGAAATGCACTTGTTATCCCCTTTTTGTTTAATTCGGGCCGTAACCCACTGCTCACTCATGCCTGTTATGTTCATTAACCTTCTCAAAAAGGGTACATTTGCGGCTCTTGAGTAGATTCTGTCGACTTGACTCTTTGAACACCGAAGTAAAGCCATATATTCTTCTATCGTAAGCACCAAGTCAACTTTCCCGAACGAAAAACAACTATAGGTGGGATTCCAAAATTGTGCGAGAGCCCGGAATAGGTGCTTATCTACCTTCATATCTAGCAGGTACGGCAAGTCCCCGTAATGGGAATAAAACAACTGTCTGGCCTCCTCGTCCCAATGGTCCCAAATTCCTTTCAACTCTTGTAAATCGTTCTGGGTTATGCTGATGCGGGTAAAGTCCCATAGCTCTGATATATATCCTTCAGCCAAACTATCCCCTTTCTCTTGCTGTGTCGTTTCCGACCAAATTCGGACTGCCGCGTTATCTTCCACCTTATCAAGAAACCTTCTTTCCATGATAAGCTTTCTTTCTAGAAACCGAATATGAACCAACGCCTTGAAATAATGAAATGCCATGCAGTTGAAATGTCATGCATCCAAAGTAAAACAACAAATATCAGTACCAGATATAAACATATAATCCAAGACAATTCAAAAAGAATAAAAGCACATCAGGGTATCTACTAGGGTTTGGTGTAGTTCTACTTAAGGTGAGTTCCTAAGGTTTACTACATGGGGTTTGGTTCTAAAGCAAAGGTACCCGAACCAGCAGATTCCTCGATCTTCACCCATTATAGGCTCATATAGACCGAGTTCAGTTCAGGGGAATACATTTCCCTATGGCTGCACGGAGATGAAAATCTCACGAAGACATAGGTACGGATGTATCCCGAAAGCGATCCACTATCCTGCACGGAGGTGAAAACCTCACGAAGGAGTAGCTTCTCACTCCCACTTAAAAGGTGTGACCAACGGTCATGCAATGCAATGCAAAGATATAAAAGTTTAAAATACGAAACATGATGAAAACTATAGCTCAAAACAAATGAAATGCAATGAGAAGATCGTATATTTAAATCAAATTTTCAACTTTCGACAAAAAGACAAAAAATAATCAACTCGTGGCTTGACTCACTTATTTTGAAAAAGTCCCCAGCGGAGTCGCCAAGCTGTTGACACCATTTTTTGGATGAAAACGGGGTCGACTTGGATTTTGAAAAAAAAGAATGAAAACGGGAGTCGCCACCAATCCTTTTTTGACGAGGTGTGATTGGGTCACCTCAAAAGGTGGTTGTTTTTAATAAATGATTTAATTTTATTAAAACAACGATTTTGGTCTACGAAATTCAGAAAAATGAGTTCGGGAGTCGGTTACGCACGAGGAAGGATTAGCACCCTCGATACGCCCAAAATTGGTACCTAGTTGATTAATTAGTGTCTTAGTGTCGAAAATTTGAAAACTTGAAAGAATTTAAAATACGATCCCTCTTTGTAAAGAAACTGCTCAAATGTTAAGGACCTTCTCGTCTCACAATATAAAATGTCACATCCAGTAAGTTAGGACACGACATCTTGAATTTTCGAGAACGAGCTTGCCTTTTATATAAAAATTCGTGTATTTCAAAAGGTTATTCAGTTAGTTAAGGTGAACGAGGAAAATCGAAACCCAGTAAGTTAGGGCACGTTTCCTCGAATTCCCAAACACCGAATATTGCCTTTACTTGCAAAAATCTTATTTCGAGGTAACGAAATGCCATACCCAGTAAGTTAGGGAACAACACCTCGTATCTCCGAGAATAAGCATTTTTCAAAACTCATGTCACGATTTAAAAGAGTATTCCGTTATTTAGGTTAAAGGAGAAAAATCGAAACCCAATAAGTTAGGGCACGATTGTCTCGAATTACCAAATACGGAATATTACTTTTATGAAAGAATTATTATTGGGTTGGATATAATGATAATAAGAATAATATTAAAGTAAAGTAAACAATAATACTATATATAAATGTATATATATATGTATATAATAGAAATACACACTACTATATAATAATAATAAATATAGAAATACAAAAAAGCAAATATAATAAAAATATTAAATTAAAGTAATAAAAATAATACTATATATAAAATATATATATACATAAAAATATACACTAATATATAATAGTAATAGTGATAGCAAAAATAATAAAAATATAAGTAATATTAATAATATATTAGAATACAAAAGTAAAGTAATAACAATAGGGGTGATAATAATAATAATACAAACAATAATACATATATATAATAATAGTAGTTAGAAATAAAAAATAATAAAAGTAACAAAAATGATAGTAATAATATAAATAAATATGGAGAGGGCATATATAATATAATAATAATATAAAAAAATAATATATACATGATAAATAATAATAATATAAATAATAGTAAAAATAATAAAATAATAAAACAAAGCTCTCAACTCTCTTTCTCCCTCTTTTCTAAATCCGGCCGTTGGTCCGGCTTTGCTTCGGTCATGAACCCCCACGGGCCGCCATCGGCGCCACCATACACGGCGGCCGGACCTCAAAAAAACCTTTTTCGATAATGAAAGTATGGGTAAGCTTCTTACTTTTATTTTTTACTTTCGTATAAAAAAAACAAAATAAAATTGAAAGGAAAACAATAAACAAACAAAGAACTAAAGATAAGAATAGACAAAAGAAACCTCTTTTGCTTTGATCTTTGATTAATCTCCAAAAACTAGCCTTTCCAAGAAACAAAAATAACCTTTTTTACAAAAAAAACACCTCCAAAAAACAAAAAAAACCTCCTCCAAAACAAAGAACAATCCTTCTCCAAAAAACCAAAAACCCACCTCAAAACAAAGTCTTGAATGGCTTTTATAGCCAAATTTTACAAGTGGAGTGGTTGGGGTGGTTTAGGTGGCCAAGGGTGGTGGAGTTGGTGGCTAAGGTGGGTGGCCAACAAAGGTGGTGGAGTAGGTGGCCAAGGTTTTTATTTATTTATTTATTTATTTTTTGTGTTTGGGTTGGGATTAGGTTGGTTTGAGTTGGGCCAAAATTGGGCCTTTACAGTTGGCATAGGTTTAATTATGTTAGTGGGCCTCTAGAAGGCCCAAGCTTAAGATAGAACCCGGCAATTTTAGTTAATTTTTGTCCCATAAGAAAAAGGGGGTGAAATTATGAAATAGGACCTATGTGAAAATGTTTGAAAATGCTATAGGCTAAATTGAAGTGGCCAAATAAATAGGACTGCAAAATAGGAGGATTTGCATGAGAAACCTCCCATTTTACATGAAGTGGCCAGCAATCATGTTGTTGTAGACAAAATGTGCACTTGATATCCATAATTTATGGTACAAATTAATATAAATTGATAATGGGTTAGGTAAATGTTCCATGATAATGGGTTAGGTAAATGTTTCATGATAATGGGTTAGGTAAATATTTCATGATAATGGGTTAGGTAAATGTTCCATGATTGGAATTTCATGTCTTTTGTATTAAAGAATTAAATGGATGAAATATGAAATTTTATTAAAAGAAAAAGGGGTGAACAGAACAAAGTTTTGTCCATCTTTGTTCATCATAGCCTAAAGTTAGAGAAGAGAAAGGAGAGGAGAAAGATCTTGAATGTTCGGTCACTTGGGGAAGAAAATTGAAGGTAAGTTCATAGTAGTTTGCTTCTATCTTGATGTTCATGAGTTCTTCTTGATTCTACCTTAACTCTTGAAGCATATTTTGGTTTTTGGTTGTGTTGTGAGCATTTGGTCATGAATTAAATGAAGGAAATGGTTGTTGTTTCATGTTCTTTTGATGAAAAATGGAAGATATGTGAAGTTGAGCCAAACAAATGAGCATGTATGTGCTTAGATGCTAAGGGGAAAAATCGGCTAATATGTTGTGCTTTAAAATGATGAAAAGGAGATTATACTTAAGTAAAATCATAGATATGTGATGATTGATTGGTGATATACATGTTTAAATAACAAGCATGCAAGTTAGGTGTGAAAGAGTGATTTGGTAATAAATCTGCTTGGGACAGCAGCAATAATGTGACTTTGGAAAATCACCATAAATTGTGGGAGATGAGTTAGAAGCTGAATAAATTATGTAATTAAAGCTGGTATTGATTAGACAAACCAAAAATTCTAAAAATTTTATGGATATAAGATATGTGAGTCTCTTTTCAGGGAAAATTAACAGTACTTGATTTGGAGTTTCGTAGCTCCAGTTATAAATGATTTAGTGACTGTTGCTCAGGAAGACAGCTTGCAGTGAAATTATGATTATGTGGTAAACATTGACAAAAAATTGTTAATGAGTTGCTTATTAATTTCTTATAAGCTTACTATGATCTGTAGGTGTGGTTGGCCGAATATTGTAAGGGGTTAATACGTAGTTCGTATTTGAATAGTTAGATTAACGTGTTAGTAATCCAATTGTAGGCAGTTCGTGTGTGGATCTCGTCAGCATATCGTCGGAAACAGGTGTGTAACTAACACCCTCTTTCTTAGTCTAGATCGGCAAAAGTCAAAAAGCCGAAATGCCGAAAACTTGTATTTTGTAGATTTGCGAGTGTGCGAATGCTCGTGAGGTAAATCGATTAATGTTTTTGGTAAGCTGCAATGTTTGGACTGTAAAGTGCATGATTTCTGTGCCCTCGATATTTTTGGGCTTAATGGGCCAAAACTGGAATGATGGGCCAACGGGCCCAATTCGGTAAGAACCCTCGGTAGTGATTCTGTTAGTACGTGAAAAGTAGGAATATGCATGAAAACCCTAAAATAGATAAATTACTGAAATACCTTTAAAAGTGGAAAATTTATAGTTTTACCCCTAGGAGATAATTTACCAAAATTCCCTTAGGGTTAAATTGACTTAAATGCATGTTTGACTATTGTTATTTACTGCATGCCATGTTGTTATTATCTGATGCATGGGATTGGGATATTGACGGAGGAAGTACTGAAAGTGGCTTGTCCACGTACTAGAGGCTTTGCCTCAATTTACTGTTAACTGAGCAGCAATGCTGCAACTATGGAGTGTTGGGCTGGGTGGGTTGAGCTATCCCACATGGAGTGTTTGGCTGGTACGGGTGGAGTGTAGTGGTTGGTGGGTTGAGTAGTCTCCCCAAATGGGCTTGCATATGTTATTGATGTTGCATGTATTTTGAAATGGGCCTATGGGCCATACTGTTATCTGAATAAGGGGCTAAGGCCCAGTTTATTGTAATCTGAAAAGGGCTCTGGCCCAGTACCACTGTTACCTGAATGGGCTTAGGCCCAATGGGCTTGAGCTGACTTGGGCTTTGAATGGGTTTTCCTTACACACTGAGTTTCCCCAAACTCACCCCTTTTATTTTCATCCACGCAGGAAATCCCCAACCATAGTGGGCTTGGAGCTGTGAGGGAATTTGGAGTGGCCACCCGTTCTGAAAGTTTGATTTTCTTCTGGTGAACTGGACATCCTTTTATTTACGTTTGAAGTTTTGGGTTTTTAAATGTAATAAGGCCGCTTAATTATTTTTGATGGTTTTAATATGTATTACTAAGATAGGTAATACTTATTTTAACTGTTGAAATTGGATAGCTTTAGGGCGCGTTTTCAAAAACGACAGTTGATTTCAAAATAACACGACAACAAGCAAAGCTTCCGCAATGAAAGTATTTTTCCAAAATTAATCACTTTTCCTAAAAATGACTTAATCAAATCGGTTTCCTAGAAATATCCATGACGTTAAGGTGTGGCAATGGCAGTATGCATGTCTAGGATTGGATCCGAAGGGAGCTTAGTACTTAAGCAGTCCGATGGACTCACCATCTCTTTTCCGGTTTCCTACCTGGTGCACAGCTTCCATTCACTTGTTTTTTTTTAAAATAACACGACGTCACGAATATTCGATTTACCAAAGATAATCACTCAAAGAAATTTCAACTTGTTATAACCAAGTGTGGCAATGGATATGGGCATGTCTAGGATTGGATCCAATCGGAGAGCTTGGTACTTAAGCAGCCTTCATGGCTCACCTCCTCTGTTATGGATACCTACCTGGTGCCCAGCTTCCATTCACTTGGTTAGTTTGACAAAAGTCGGCTTTTTAAAACACTAGAAAGGGAACACGGGTTTTTGACTTCAAAGTGGCACATCGGATTCGGCCTTAACGACTGGGCCAGGTTTGGGGTGCTACATTTAGTGGTATCAGAGCCCAGTTGCAACAACTCGGCTGTGGATCGGGTCCAAAAAGGGTTTCTAAAACTTTATGCCAAGAAAAAGAGGGTATTTTTGGAAAAACCTGACTTTTAAAAATTTCTTGTTTAAATGAGATAATCTCCGAACTTGTTTTTTTTAACACAAATGTTTGGAAAATGATTTCAAAAAGCCTAAATCTTTTGAGTTTATCTGAAAACTGATGAGGTGGCACACTGAATCCCCGGCACCAAGGCTGTAAGTACTATTCTGTTTTATATACTGAACTGTACTGTAGTTAGTACTAAACCTTAGAGATAGTACTATAGATAATATATCGTAAAGGCTACGAAACTGAGACAGTAGCTAAACTGTGATTACGCGAGAACAACTCTAAAACCTTATCTGTTCATAAGATATTCTGTAATAAACAGTGGAAACGGTAAACTAAATGCATAAAATTCGTAATCAGATAAATTGATATAAGTACGAGAGCTACTCGGGGAAGAGGCCGTGGTCGAGGCCGAGGTAGTACTCAAGCTGGATCTTCGTCTTCTGAACACATACCCGCTGGAGTAGCACGACCATCACCGGTGGATGAGAATTGGCCGTATGAATGGGCCGCGGGGGATGATTCCCTGTCACAGGCAATGCTTCGTGTTCTATGTTGCATGTGCCATATCTGGGTCGTTGGGTATGCACTCTGAGGAGATTGTGAGTGGGGTATCTGTATTAAGTCCTTTGTGTCACTCGGTTAGGGTAGACAAACTGTATAGGGATGTACCATTAGAAACTCAAGGTAAAATTTTCCCTAGAGATCTGATGGAGTTACCGTTCGGAGAATTTGATCTCATTTTGGGAACGGACTGGCTTGTTAAGCATAAGGCGACTCTGTATTGTGCTGCTAAACGAATGTTGTTAAGGATCACAAAGGATTAGGAGGTTATGGTGATAGGTGAGCGAAGGGATTATTTGTCCAATGTGGTGTCGGCATTAAGAGCCAAAAAGTAGATTCGGAAAGGTTGTAAAGTCTATTTGGCATTTGTAAGTCAGTTAGAAGAGGAGGGACTGACAGTGGATAAGGTTAGGACCGTAAAGGAGTTCCAAGATGTTTTTCCGGAGGAGCTTTCAGGATTGCTTCCAAACCGAAAAGTTGAGTTTGGAATAGATTTGTTGCCTGGAACGGCGCATGTGTCCATCGTATCGTATAGGATGGCACCGAAGGAGTTAGTGGAGTTAAAGGCTCAAATTCAAGAGTTGTTGGATAGGGGCTTCATTAGGCCAAGCGTGTCTCCATGGGGAGCACCAGTGATATTCGTGAAAAAGAAGGATGGAACGATGCGAATGTGCATTGATTATTGCCAGTTAAACAAACTGACGATTAAAAATAAGTATCCACTGCCAAGGATTGACGATCTGTTCGTCCAGTTTAGAGGAGCTTCTGTATTTTCTAAGATCGACCTCTGATCTGGATATCATCAGTTAAGAGTCAAGGAGGCAGATATCCATAAGACGGCATTCAGGACTCAGTATGGTTATTACGAGTTTCTGGTTATGCCATTTGGACTGACGAACGCTCCTGCAGCATTTATGAATATGATAAATCGTGTGTTCCAACCATTTTTAGATCAGTTCATAGTCGTCTTTATTGACGATATCTTGGTATATTCTAAAAATGAAGTGAAACATGATGAGTATCTCCGTATAGTGCTGCAAGTGTTAAGGAAGAAGGAACTCTTTGCGAAGTTCAGCAAGGGTGAATTTTGGTTGAAGGAGGTAACCTTCTTAGGACATGTGGTCTCTGCTGAGGGGATTAAGGTGCACCCTCAGAAAATTGAAGCGATTTTGGAGTGAAAGCCGCCTAGGTCAGTGTCGGAAATACGGAGTTTCGTAGGACTGGCAGGATACTACAGAAGGTTTGTGGAAGGTTTTTCTGTGATGGCAGCACCCCTGAGAAAACTCATAAGGAAAGGAGTACCGTTTGTATGGACTAAGAAGCAGCAGGAAGCTTTTGAGAAGTTGAAGAAAGTTCTGACTGAAGCACCTGTGTTAATTCAGCCGGAGTCTGGGAAGGATTTTAGTGTGTATAGTGATGCATCACACGTGGGTTTGGGCTGCGTGTTAATGCAAGAGGGTAAGGTGGTTGCATATGCATCATGACAGCTTAAGCCTCATGAGGGGAACTATCCAACTCATGATTTAGAGTTGGCAGCATTGATATTTGCACTTAAGATTTGGAGACATTACTTGTACGGAGAAAGGTGTATTATATACACTGACCGTAAGAGCCTAAAATATCTGTTAACTCAGAAGGAGTTAAACCTTAGGCAACGAAGATGGGTAGAGTTGCTTAAGGATTACGACTGTTCGATTGAGTACCACCCAGGTAAGGCTAACGTGGTGGCTGATGCGTTGAGTCGAAGGGTTGTTTCTGATTTGAGAGCTTTGTTTGCACGTTTGAGTCTGTTTGATGATGGAAGTTGTTAGCAGAATTGCAAGTGAAGCCTATTTGGACTGAGCAGATTAAAGAAAAACAGTTGAAGGATAACTCGTTGGTTCTTTGGTTTCAGCAAGTTGAGAAGGGTGAGAATGAGGATTTTTGACTGAATACTGAAGGAGTTTTATGCTTCTAAGGAAGAATTTGTGTTCCGAAGGACTCTGACTTGAGACAGTCAATATTGAAGGAAGCTCATGGGGGACTTTGTGCCATGCATCCTGGAGGGAATAAGTTGTATCACGACTTGCGAGAACTGTACTGGTGGCCTGGGATTAAACGAGAAGTAACGGAGTTCGTGGGGAAATGTCTGACATGCCAGCAAGTGAAAGCTGAACATCAATTTCCTTCTGGATTACTGCAACCGGTGAAAATTCCATTGTGGAAGTGGGAGAGAGTCACTATGGACTTTGTGAGTGGGCTACCTTTGACCCCCACCAAGAAAGATTCTGTGTGGGTAGTGGTGGATAGGTTAACAAAATCTGCCCATTTCATACCCGATCGTACTGATTACTCCCTGCAAAAGTTGGCTAGGTTGTATGTGGCAGAGATAGTGCGACTACATGGAGTGCCAGTGTCGATTATTTCCGACCGAGACCCTAGGTTTACATCTCGGTTCTGGAAGAAGTTGCAGGAAGCATTGGGTACACGTTTGGATTTCAGTACTGCCTTTCACCCACAGACAGATGGACAGTCAGAGAGGGTTATTCAGATTTTGGAGGATATGTTAAGAGGTTGTATCATCGATTTTCGTGAGAGTTGGGAGGACTACTTTCCATTGGCGGAGTTTGCATACAATTACAGCTACCAGGCGAGTATTCGAATGGCACTGTATAAAGCATTGTATGGACGAAGGTGCCGTACACCTAGTTGTTGGACTGAACTAGGAGAGCGACAAATTCTTGGACCAGAGTTGGTAGCTGATATTGAGGATAAGGTCAGAATAATTAGGGATTGGTTAAAAGAAGCATCTGATAAGCAAAAGTCGTATGTAGATTTGCTGCATAAGGAGATTGAGTACTCAGTAGCTGATATGGTCTTCTTAAAGGTTTCTCCTTGGAAGAAAATATTAAGGTTTGGTAAAAAGGGCAAGTTGAGTCCGCGGTTCATTGGGCCTTATTGGGTTTTGAAGCGAGTAGGCCCAGTGGCTTATCAGTTGGAATTGCCTCCAGAGTTAGACAGGATTCACGATGTTTTTCACGTCTCCATGTTAAGGCGTTATCATTTTGACCCTGCTTATGTCCTGCCAGTTGTAGAAATTGAAGTTCAAACTGATTTGACCTTTGAGGAGGAGCCTCTGCAAATATTGGCTCGAGATGTTAAGGTTCTCAGAAGGAAATCTGTCTGGCCCGTTAGTGAAAGTACTTTGGCGTAATCATGGAAGGGAAGAAGCTACTTGGGAATCAGAAGAGACTATGCGTCAACAATACCCTCAACTAGGTGGATCAGGTAAATTTCGAGGATAAAATTTCTTTAAGGAGGGTAGACTTGTAACGCCCCAATTTTTGGGAATTCTGTGAATGTTGGCATAGGTTTAATTATGTTGGTGGGCCTTTAGAAGGCCCAAGCTTAAGATAGAACCCGACAATTTTAGTTAATTTTTGTCCCATAAGAAAAAGGGGGTGAAATTATGAAATAGGACCTATGTGAAAATGTTTGAAAATGCTATAGGCTAAATTGAAGTGGCCAAATAAATAGGAGTGCAAAATAGGAGGATTTGCATGACAAACCTCCCATTTTACATGAAGTGGCCAGCCATCATGTTGTTGTAGACAAAATGTGCACTTGATATCCATAATTTATGGTACAAATTGATACAAATTGATAATGGGTTAGGTAAATGTTCCATGATAATGGGTTAGGTAAATGTTTCATGATAATGGGTTAGGTAAATGTTCCATGATTGGAACTTCATGTCTTTTGTATTAAAGAATTAAATGGATGAAATATGAAATTTTATTAAAAGAAAAAGGGGTGAAAAGAACAAAGTTTTGTCCATCTTTGTTCATCATAGCCTAAAGTTAGAGAAGAGAAAGGAGAGGAGAAAGATCTTGAATGTTCGGTCACTTGGGGAAGAAAATTGAAGGTAAGTTCATAGTAGTTTGCTTCTATCTTGATGTTCATGAGTTCTTCTTGATTCTACCTTAACTCTTGAAGCATATTTTGGTTTTTGGTTGTGTTGTGAGCATTTGGTCATGAATTAAAATGAAGGAAATGGTTGTTGTTTCATGTTCTTTTGATGAAAAATGGAAGATATATGAAGTTGAGCCAAACAAATGAGCATGCATGTGCTTAGATGCTAAGGGGAAAAATCGGCTAATATTTTGTGCTTTAAAATGATGAAATGGAGATTATACTTAAGTAAAATCATAGATATGTGATGATTGATTGGTGATATACATGTTTAAATAACAAGCATGCAAGTTAGGTGTGAAAGAGTGATTTGGTAATAAATCTGCTTGGGACAGCAGCAGTAACGTGACTTTGGAAAATCACCATAAATTGTGGGAGATGAGTTAGAAGTTGCATAAATTATTTAATTAAAGCTTAATGAGTCTAGTTTCAAATGGAATAAACGAGAACATATTTTGAATTCTGTACAATGAGAAATTTGATTCGTAATGAAAAGTGGTCAGATTAGTCAAACAGTGAAACATGCGAAACTTTGATAAAAATCTGGTATTGATTGGCTAAACCAAAAATTCTGAAAATTTTATGGATATAAGATATATGAGTCTATTTTTAGGGAAAATTAATGACACTTGATTTGGAGTTTCGTAGCTCCAGTTATAAATGATTTAGTGACTGTTGCTCAGGAAGACAGCTTGCAGTGAAATTATGATTATGTGGTAAACATTGACAAAAATTTGTTAATGAGTTGCTTATTAATTTCTTATAAGCTTACTATGATCTGTAGGTGTGGTTGGCCGAATATTGTAAGGGGTTAATACGTAGTTCGTATTTGAATAGTTAGATTAACGTGTTAGTAATCCAATTGTAGGCAGTTCGTGTGTGGATCTCGTCAGCATATCGTCGCAAACAGGTGTGTAACTAACACCCTCTTTCTTAGTCTAGATCGGCAAAAGTCGAAAAGCCGAAATGCTAAAAATCGGTATTTTGTAGATTTGCGAGTGTGCGAATGCTCGTGAGGTAAATCGATTAATGTTTTTGGTAAGCTGCAATGTTTGGACTGCAAAGTGCATGATTTCTGTGCCTTCGATATTTTTGGGCTTAATGGGCCAAAACTGGAATGATGGGCCAACGGGCCCAATTCGGTAAGAACCCTCGGTAGTGATTCTGTTAGTACGTTAAAACTAGGAATATGCATGAAAAACCCTAAAATAGATAAATTACTGAAATACCTTTAAAAGTGGAAAATTTACAGTTTTACCCCTAGGAGATAAATTACCGAAATACCCCTAGGGTTAAATTGACTTAAATGCATGTTTGACTGTTGTTATTTACTGCATGCCATGTTGTTATTATCTGATGCATGGGATTGGGATATTGATGGAGGAAGTACTGAAAGTGGCTTGTCCACGTACTGGAGGCTTTGCCTCAATTTACTGTTAATTAAGCAGCAATGCTGCAACTGTGGAGTGTTGGGCTGGGTGGGTTGAGCTATCCCCACATGGAGTGTATGGCTGGTACGGGTGGAGTGTAGTGGTTGGTGGATTGAGTAGTTTCCCCAAATGGGCTTGCATATGTTATTGATGTTGCATGTATTTTGAAATGGGCCTATAGGCCATACTGTTATCTGAATAAGGGGCTAAGGCCCAGTTTATTGTAATCTGAAAAGGGCTCTGGCCCAGTACCACTGTTACCTGAATGGGCTTAGGCCCAATGGGCTTGAGTTGACTTGGGCTTTGAATGGGTTTTCCTTACACACTGAGTTTCCCCAAACTCACCCCTTTTATTTTCATCCACGCAGGAAATCCCCAACCATAGTGGGCTTGGAGCTGTGAGGGAATTTGGAGTGGCCACCCGTTCTGAAAGTTTTATTTTCTTCTGGTGAACTGAACATCCTTTTATTTACGTTTGAAGTTTTAGGTTTTTAAATGTAATAAGGCCGCTTAATTATTTTTGATGGTTTTAATATGTATTACTAAGATAGGTAATACTTATTTTAGCTGTTGAAATTAGATAGCTTTAGGGCGCGTTTTCAAAAACAACAGTTGATTTCAAAATAACACGACAACAAGCAAAGCTTCCGCAATGAAAGTATTTTCCAAAATTAATCACTTTTCCTAAAAATGACTTAATCAAATCGGTTTCCTAGAAATATCCATGACGTTAAGGTGTGGCAATGGCAGTATGCATGTCTAGGATTGGATCCGAAGGGAGCTTGGTACTTAAGCAGTCCGATGGACTCACCACCTCTTTTCCGGTTTCCTACCTGGTGCACAACTTCCATTCACTTTAACCCTTAATGAATTAATCTTTTGAACATCAAGTACGATTTTCTGGACTTAGAATGGAATTTTTTTTAACATTTTTGATGTGGCATGTCGGATCCGGCCATAACTTCTGGGCTGGGTTTGGGGTGCTACAAAATGTTTTTGGGCTGGGCTTTGGTTTTAGGTTTGGGCTTAGTTGGGTTTAGGTTATTTAAGTTTAGATTGGGTTTGTTGGGCTTCTAAACTTTGTAAATGGACTTTGGACAATTTTTGTAAATTTGGACTGTTTTGGTTTTGTTTTATTGGGCCCGAGAAAATTTGGGCCTATACAGTGGTGACTCCTTAATTTTCGTTTTCTTTTCAAAATATAAAGTCGATCCTTGTTTTCAAAAATGGTTTCGACAGGACCAATTTGCAAAAGTTGTAAAATGTGTAGTAAATATGTGAAATAAAGAAAAATGTGGGCTGCTAAGAGTAGGAATATGAATTGGCTATGCATGGGTAGTAAAGAAATTGAACACATTTCATTTCACGAGCCTAGGGGCAAAATTATAAATATGTCAAACTTTAGGGGAAAAATATAATTTTTCCATAATGTGATTTTTGGATCACATTGAATAATGTGACTAATAAATAGACTAAATGTGAAATTATAGATCAAAGAAAATGAGGTTCAGACCTAGAATAGGGGGAAAACGAGAAATTGACAGTTAGATCCCTTTTTATCATTTTTATGTCGAGGTAAGTTCGTATGTGAATAATGTATTATTATGCTTGTAATTTAAACATTTTAAATGTTTTGTTAATGTGTGGAATGAATGATTAATTCTATGGATACAATCGACAAGTTTCGATAAGTGTGAAAATTCTCGTTTGAACCTTAGGAATAGAATAGGATACAAGTGACATGTCACTAGGGACCCATGTGTTATATATATGATTATGTGATCCGGGTGCTGGTCTTGTACATCTACTAGTGGCTGGGTAGTCCAGCATGTGTTGCGGATACCTGACAGCTTGTGTGAATAGCACTACGTAGTGACGTCTTGACTGACAGCTTGTGTGAGCAGGCCCGTGATTAGCTCGAGAGTGAGCATTTATGTGATATGAGATATGAAGTAGCTTTAGCTACATATGTGACACTTATGTGCAAAGACTTTTTGTGTATCTAATTAGTATTCCAAGTGTTCAGTGGGTATGCCAAAGATGAGACAGTAAGTGGTTATGTTACGAGATGGTACAGGTATGTACGTAAAGATTTTAAGTATTGACTTCATGATATTTTGAGTTTATGATCACTATAAAAGTAAATTTGTGATAGCCCTATGATTATTGATTTATGGTCATGATGTATAAATGCATGGAAACATGGTTGATGACTATATGTTAGACTTTGGGCCCCAATTGATTGGTGAGATAGTAAATGTTGTTCATTTGAATTATGATTTATCGATTATGAGTGAAAGGAAATATTGGCCTAATTGCCTATTAAAATGGTTAAGAAAGTATGGAAAGAAAAGTTTAGATAATTTGAAATATGTTGAGCTATATGCATGAAAACATGAATATACATAAGTAATGTGCACTTTTACTAAGAGGTTTGAAATGATTTGCTAATTATGAAACATGTTACAATGGAAAGATTATGGCTGCTAGACTAAAGTCAAGAAATGTTAATTCATATTGATAAATCAAAGGAGAGTAAACATGTGAATAGGTTATATTACAACCTTGAGATTTATAGCTATTTTATACTAACTTGTGCTTATATTGTCAAGCATGGTATATGACAAGCATGCGTTGCTCATTATTTTCATATGAACTTAGTAAGCTTTATTGCTTACTCCCCTTCCTTTCCTATCTCTTATAGGTTAATTTAGCTAGTTCGGGTTGGAAATTGCCGGAGATGTTATCACACTATCAAGTTTTCATTTGGATATAAATGAATGCAAGTATTTTAAGTTTATGGCATGTATAGAGACTTAGTCTATTGATTGATTATGTCATTGTTAATGTGGCCAAATGTGTTAGCTCATAATGGTTATGGTCCAATTTGTAAATAGCCATGAATGATGGCCTGTATTGATCATATGATTATGCATGTGCCTATGTTTTTTGAGATGTGGTTTGTGATTGTGTGTATGTGATAGGTTATGTTATTAGTGATGAATGCTTGATGATTTAATTGAGATGTGTTATTATGATGATAACTAAGGCCTAAATGTGTAATATGTAAGCAAACCTATAATTCTTAATGCATGAGAATTGATAAGATTGGGCTTGACAAAGTATGGTGACTTGTGTATGTATAAGTTGATATACTATTGTCATGATCAAGACTTGTTGATGATGTTTAAGTACTCATCTATGCCATGTTAAATGCCTTTGAAATCATGTATGTGTTTAAGCAAATAAGGGTGGCAATTGGCTTGGAAAATAGCCTCAAAGTTGTCCACAAGGGTAGACACACAGGCATGTATCTAGGCCGTGTGGCGTGTAGTCCGGCCGTGTGTCCCCTGTACCTTAATTTAGCAAAACAAAATGTCCAGTAGCCACCATACGGGCAGAGACACGGGAGTGTATCCTAGCTGTGTAGAAGGCACGGCCTAAGCACACGGGCGTGTGCCTTGACCGTGTGACCTCATGTTGCACATAATGTTATAAATAGAGAGTTACACGAGCTGAGGACATGGGTGTGTCTCAAGCCATACAGGTGTGTGTGACCACACGGCCTACCCATACGGGCGTGTTACCCTCCAAAACATGAAAATTTTCTAAGTGTTGTAAAAAATTCGAGAGTTCTCGATTTTGTCCCGAACTACTCCTAATGTATTTTTTGGGCCTCGTAGGCTCGTATAAGGGACGATACGTATATGTATGAATTGTTTTAATTTGGACGCATTTTTATGATCCAGTTTTGTACGATTGCATGTGTTTATGTCCGGTAATGCCTTCTACCCTGTTCTAGCAACGGACACGGGTAAGGGGTGTTACAGTAATTAATTTTGGATAACAATTATTCAAAATAATTACTAATAAATATAATTAACATATATAAATTATTTTGATAATTGAAATATAATGCTAATAAAAATTTTCTAATCTTTATTAAAATTTTTGTAGAAACTATAAAAATTTGAAACTCTTAAGGATTCAATTTTTATTTTCTTTCTTTCTTAATAGTTAATTAATTGGCCATAATACTTTATAGATAATATATAATATATAATATATAATAAAAATAAAAATATTATTTTTTAGTATAACTTACTTTATTAATTTTACGGTGTAAGTATAATCCTATTCATGCTAATGATTAAGTTCGATTATAAAATATATTATTTATAAAATTATATATACGAAATATAAAGTTATATGAATAATTAAAGTTTGTTAAATAAAACCCATGTTATTAATTTTTTCTTTAACTAGTGGAAACATAATAATTTAAATATAAATATAGAATTTATTTTTATTTATTTATTATATATATCATTTATTAGAAGTCTTTTAATAGAATCATAATTCTTATTTATAAGTATGATAAATATTTTTTATCAAGTAAATTCTTTTAACCAAATATTTTAGTAAAATTATTATTTTTATAAATGTAATAAATCTTACAAACAATAATAAAATATTTAAAATGACAAATTTGATAATATAATGAATAATAAATGTTATATTAGTTAAGTCAAAAGTTTCTTTAAACTCATGCTTAATTTTATAAAATAAATAAAATGAAAAATGCACTAATAAAATGAACAACAGAAGTTGTTTGTGGTCGGTTCAAAATTTTCTCTAAATTTATGCTAATATGGAATAAAATTTTGTACAATGCCGGTAGAGTTTTTAAACTCCACAAGTAAAATAAAAATGTTGAAAAATGTCTTATAGTGGTATAATAAAATATAAAAATATATATATAATAATTTTCTAAGACTGCTTGTGGAATAAAAAAAGTACACTGTCAGTGTCCCAAATGTTAATATTTAACAACCTCATAATCTTATTTATGGAATCTAAAAAATTGTATGTCTGTTGAGACTTGTGTTGATGGTTGCTGATTGTGGATTTAAGCTGTTGAATCATTATTTTATACAATGAAATTATCTGTTGATTGAGAAAAAAAGAAAGTATGTTATATAACGTATTAAATCAAACAACTTAATTACTCTCAATAATTTTAATAAATTAATTTGAAGTAGTGTATTTTAATATTATTTACTAATATTTCTAACGAAAATTTGTCAATAAAAACGTTACACGTGATTGAACTTTATCCCAGTCCGGTTTTTGTTTCAATTTCTAGCTGTTCAATTGTAGAAGCTGAGCTGTGGGGAGTTTATGATGGTCTACGACAAGCTTGGAGCATGAGTATTAGAAAGGTGGTCCTCGAGATGGACAGCTTAGATGTTATCCAAATGCTGCAAAACTCCACGTCAGATGAACTCCGATATACAGTGACTCGAGATGTTAAACAATTGATTCAAAACCAATGGAAAGTGAAGATACAACATGTCAACAGGGAAGGTAATAGGGTTGCGGATGCTTTGGCTACATGGGCCCTTAGACCGGAGCTAGGTTTTTACAAATTCTTACAACCAACTGATCATGTTTTGGAGCTGATTCATGATGATTTAGAGGGATTGACTAGGATTGAATAAATTGTTTGTAATAGTTTCTATTACTTTTATTTATCAAAATAATAATAATAATAAAAGGAGTGCACTGTAAAATTATTTTTAAAGCTCTTTATTTATTATTTATTTAAAAAAATAAGTATTCCATGCAGTGGAATAAAAATCTCTACAACTTATTTTCACTTGTAGTAAGCGTAGAACTCAAATTTATTATTTGTAACATTAATTTAAAGCCAAGGGCTTTTACTTATCGAAATGGGCATGTTTTTAATTGGAAATTGGTGGTGAGAGGGAAGCAAAAGCTTGGAGCTGCTCGCCAGAGTCGATGTGCTTTGCCGGGTCAGAAAAGGCGAAAAGGAAGAAGTCCATGAAATTAAAGTCCTTGTAAAGCTGAGGATGCTGCTCATCTATAAGCTCTTTAGGTGCCTTAATTATGGTACCCTCAATTGGAATGGCAAAGGCTGCTAAAGAAAGTCGATCTTTGTCTCCACTCATCATCACTCTATGATTTACCGCTTTTAATCTTCCATTACTCCATGCCTTCAATTTTTAAAATTCAACATCAATCAGTAATCTATTCACATAGATCATACAAATATTTTAATTTTTGAGTAAATTAGAAATCGAACTTTACCCCCCCACACACATATATATATATACCTTGAGAGGATCTCCAACCACAAAGCAAAAGGAAGAAGGAGATAAGGACAACTTGATCCATTGACCATCATTGACCTCAATTTCTAACCCTGAAACTTGATCGTCACAAATGATTGTGCTTACAGGTTTATCAGTGTGAGCAAAGAGTCCTCTCTCGTACTCTCCTGGTGGAGGGGCCATGTATTTTATAAACCGCACTAGTGTTTTATAGTTTATCATCACTGACTCTCATTTCTCTCCTAATCCATAACTATCGATTAGCATTAACCAGATTAACTTGTTCAGCTCCTCTATTTGAGTTGCCATTGTATGTATAGTGTTGCTGAGACAAAAGGTCAAAAATATGTCAATAACTCGAGCAAAAAAAATTATCCAAACCCAAAATGGCTAGAACAAATAACTTAAAAAAGAACATAATATTTTAAAAGGTAAAAGAATTATTGTTACCAAAAGCGTGGGTGACCATCAGGCCACATAAGTTGAGCAAAGCTTTTAACAGAGTCATAGTTTGAGGCATCTCCAAGTCCAAAGCCTTCATATAACAAAGAAACCTGATTGCATGGTCCAACCCAGCCATGATAAGGCATGGGACTAGCGTTCTTTTGTTTCCTTTCCACTGGGACCTCAATTAATTCTTTCATCAACCCAAATGTCTCCTGTCGAACTTTCGACGATATTTTTTCATACACCACCTCGAAACAACCGAAAGTCTCACAAGCCTCTCGAACCCTCTTGCACAAACGGTGCCACCCATCGGTTCCCCGCTCCAAATCTGCTGAACGGAACTCAATGACTGGGAACTGAATTTCAGCTTGGACACCCATGTTCTAAACTTTTTTTTTATGCTCCAAGGAAATGTTCTCTTGAACTAAATGAGCTTGTAAACTAACTTGGTTTCTCTTTACGTTGGGACTTAGGTCTATTTATAGCATTTTCCCAAAGGTGGCGGGGCTAAGAGAAGCCCAGTTCTTTAATTTGATTAACCAAGCAAAACCAAGGAGGCGCACTCGTCAAAGGAAATTTTATACGGTACTTAATTTAAAATTAAAGGTTGAATTCAAATTTCATTAATTAAAAGAATTTGAAAAAAAAAGAGAAATAATACTCAGTTTTATCTAATCAAACACCTTATTGGACTTATATGTAAGACGTCTTCTTTTTTCTTCCATCTGAATGATTCCAATATCAATTTAGTTTATGGTTACTTGTTAGCTCTCAAATTGCATGCATATATTACTCGATAGGTCTCCATCAAAATCATGACGATTTGTTTAAAAAACACATGACGATTTTTATTTATTAATTAAATATTGTAAAATATTTAGTATTAATTTTATGTAATAAATATTAATTTTTTATAAATGAATATAATAACGTTAATCATTTGAAAAAAAAAGGTAATAATAACATTTCAAATAATAAAAAACAATAAAATTTTTTATTTTTTGTCTTCAACATCTTAATATTCAATTTCTGAAAATATTAAATAATTAATAAAATAAATAATACACAAAATTTAATTTAATGTGGAATATGATATAAAAAATTGATTTATACACAATTTTAACACAGTTATTTATGTTGTATCATTTTACATTTACTTAATACATATACAAATAATTAATTTATTTTAATATATAAAAATAGTTCAAAGTTATATGTTTCCGAAAATGGTTGGTATCACATAATTGTGAGTCAACCATTCAATTATAGTCAATATAACCCAGTGACGTATAAATCTCCCCGTTCGAAAATAGGCGGAATTTATGGCTATTTGGTAGCCCTCAAATTTGAACGTCAATGCATGCATATAATAAATATATGTAATTTATGGCTACTAATTCTTTTTGAAGGTTATTTTACTAATTAGTTAAACATCGTAAAAGATTAAGTATTAATTTATGTAATAAGTATTATTATCAATGTAGGAGGACGTGGGTTCGAATGTGGTGAAATGCATTATTCTCCTATTTATGAGTTGGGGAGGGACTAGTTCTAGGCATTATATCAAAAAAATTATTTGACTCTATAATAACATGACTTCAGTTAGCATCGGCATTATTGTCAATGCAGGAGATCATGAGTTCGAAACAAGTAGACAATATTTTTTAATTTTTGTTTTCAATATCTTAATTTTTAATTTCGGCAATATGAAAAGAAACTAATAATTCAATTCATTTGTTTTTATAGTTTTGTAGAATGATACAAGTAGGCAAAGTTAGTTAGAAGTCAACGAATTCGCATCTAAGGGTTCGTCTTTGGAGTAAAATTAAATTATAAAATCTTAAAGGGGTTAAAGTATGATTTTATTATTGTATATGATTATTATTTTAAAATTTTAAAGGGATTAAATTGAAATTTTTCATCTTTTGGAGGTTAAAGTATATTTTTACTATTAAACTAATAATTTTAAAAACTTCAAGAAACTAAATTGATAATTTATCATTGGAGGGATGGAGGCTAAGACCCCTACTTAGGGTCGTTCCTATTAGTATCATTGCTATAAAAATAGAGGTGTTTAAAGGTCAAGTTAAGTGAAAAACGATACGATTTAAAGAAATTCAAGTCCAACTCACCCCATACAAATGACTCGATTTATTGTTTAAAAATTATAATATATTAAAAATATAATTTTATATTAAGATTTATATATTTTTATAATTAAATGACTTAATTTACTTTTTTTTTTACATTTTACATTTACTTTTCTTTTACTTTTTCATTGTAAATTGCAATACAACTTCCCTAAAACCACATCCATAAAAATTATAATGTTTCGTACATGTTCAGTTCATAAAGATTAATCATCTCGAGATTCATAATTATCTTTTAATAATATTATTCTTAAAATTCGAACTCAAATATTCTTTTTAAAAATATAATATAATATGTCTTATCATTACTCTAAAAAATTAATTTTCCCCTATATAAATATAATAACATTAAGCATGTAATCAAGAATAATAACCAAGCAAAACGAGGTAATTGCACTGGTCAAAAAGGAAAATTGAAATTGAAGATTCAAAATTCATCAATTAAAAAGAAATGGATGTGTTGTGCTATCCTTATGGGGATCAAAGGTGGCTGTTTCCATGGGGTGTTTTTAGTGTCGTCAATGGCTGACTTTGGTGACACCTTGCTTGGGTTAAGTTGAAGTGTGCTTACATGTGTTTGGATGTGTTCGACAGGTGCTTGCTCGTGTTTAGGCTTCGGTTGTTCATTCTTGATTGTGGATCTTGAGTAGTTGACTCAATATTTGATATGAATAAAATTATCTGTTGGTTGGGAATTTCTTTTTTAAAATAAAAAATAATGGTATGTTATATAATGTATTATAAACCAAACAATATTTCCTAAAAACATACCGTTTTAAATCAGATTTTTCATCTTAATTATAATAACAATCATATCAATTAAACTAATAGTCAATTAATTTAATTTGGTAGGTAAGTAATTACCAAAACTAAACATGATATAAGTAGACATTGTTAACTAAAAGAGAACATGTTGGTACCTTTATCATGAAATTAGTTTTCTTATTTGAGGAGGTATGAGTTGATTGTATATATTTAATTAAATGTATTATATTCAATTATTTTATTTTTTAAAATAATTATCAAAGTATTAAGTTTATAAGTATTTTTGTAAATTAGAAAAATAATTAATATAATAAATAATGTAATTTTATTGTAGCATAATTATAATTTTTTTAATGAAACAAAAATTTAAATGTGAGAACACGGATAGATGTCATTTATAGTCAAAATGCTTAACCAATTTTTCGAGTATTCGAGTTGTAAAAATTTAATTTGACTCAAATTAAAAAATCGACTAACTTATTTGAATTGATTTGAAAAATTAAATAATTTGTACAATTCAATTTGAATAATTCTAAATTTATTTTTTTAAAATTTTTTGAGTCAATTTAATTTGAGTCTTATTTACCCCTAATAATGACCATTCATATATTATTTACTAATTCAATTTTATGGGATAAATATATTATTTACTAATCAAATTTCATTAATTAGAAAATTGAAAAAAATAATAATCTATTTGTTAAAATGTATCGAACCAAACAACTTACTGTTTGTCGACACATTGATTAATCTAATCTAATTTTTTAATCAATGATTTGATTTTTTTTTCCATCTTAATTTTTCACATTTCCTCAATATGAAAAATAAAAAAATGCATGATTTATTTGTCGTTATAGTCTTGTAGATGGTCATGAAAGCCAAATATGACATAGACAAGTAGAGAAAGACCATTAGAAAATTATCATAAAATGCTCTTCACCCATAAAATGATGAAAGAACAGACTGATGGGCACAACTTTTTCCATGGTTGATCCTTGGTTTCAATTTCTAGCCTTACGATTAATGTTTCTACAAATACATCATATCATCGGTTTTTAATTCTATTAGTTTAATTAAATAAATTATTTAAAAAATCATTAAAAATTAAAAATTTATTTAAAACCATTTGATTAAACCACTAATTTAACAATTAATTTATATCAATTTATATATTAACCAATTCAATCTTATTCTCCAAATCGATATACCAACCAATTCTTTTACATACTATTTACAACAACTTTGCTTACAATATGATACTAGTAAAAAGAGTATACTGTAAACTTGTTTTTTAAAGTATGCGTCGTAAAGTTGTTATTCAAACTTTTTATTTATAATTTATTTGAATAAAAGTTCATTATTCTATCCACTGCTGTTGAAAACAACATGCAATTATTGTTTCTTAAATATTTTTAAAAAAATAATAAAAAGACACATATTAGTGAACTCAATTACACGATTAATTCAATATCTTTTATACAATTACATAGTTATTAAGAACTGTAATATAGTTGTAATGGGCCAAATTTCCCGGCCCATTAATCTCATGTAGCGACGTAAAAATTTCTTCTTTTGGTCACTAATTGAGGCGATTTATTGGAAATTTAAAAATCGACTTTCGATTTTATTAAAAAAGGGAGTCGCCGCCGATCCTTTTTCCTAGGTGTGATCGGACACCTAATAAATCCTCTTTTTCAAAAGAAAATTTATTTTTTAAACAAAAAGAAGGCCGAGTTTAGGTCTACGTTTAAAGCCAGAGAAAAAAATAGGGTTCGGGAGTCGGTTACGCACGAGGAAGGTATTAGCACCCTCGCGACGTCCAAAATTGGTATCTTATTAAACTTGTGTTGTCTTGATTTTCAAAAGTACAAATTCAATCTAACATTTACTCGTGATCCAATTGAAAAATGAGAATTTTTAGTTTTCGATTTTTTAGAAAAGGTGTCCCGTTTTTAACACGAGCCGATGAATTTCACCCAACATAGCGATGAAATCGATGGCTTAATGTTAAATCGGTACATTGCCTTATTTTTGAAATTAATTAAAACATGAGAAAAAAATATTCCTAAAGTGAGAAATTAAAAATAGATAAATGATACAAAAAAAGATATCATTAATGAAAAATATTAACATGGAATACTAGAATATTAGAATAACAATAATAACGATATTTACAAAAAAAAACAAATCATGTACTAATAATAAAATAGGAAAAAAATGATATATTTGGTAATAATAATATAAAATAATAATATGTACATAAAAATACACATATATATATATGCATATAATAAATATATGTAATAATAATAATATCTACAATAAAAGAAAATATTAGGAAACTTACATAAAAATATATACATAAAATTTTTTTTACAACAATAATATAAAATAATGATATGTACAAAATATATATGTACATAATATAGTTATAAAAATATATATATTAAATTCGGAATAGGTAAATAATAATAAAAAGGGTAAGAATATACCGAAGCCCCAATGTTATGGATTACTGAAATTAATCTCTTTTCTTCTCGGGCTGTTGAAATGGGCCTTTGTTGGTGATCTTCACCAGATCAGATTGCCTCAAATAGAGTCAGGTTGACCCGACCATTTTAAAATTTAATATTTTTTATTATTGTAGTTTTTTTAGACCAATTTTTGTTTAGCCTAATTACAAATAAAATCTACATAAAAGATACAAAATCCAAATTACTTCAACCCAACACAAACCAACCTCAGCCCACTAACTTAATAATCCAACTCAACCAACCCAACCCACTAACTTAACATATCACCCAACCCACTAATTAACCCAAACTAAATTTAACCCATCAAACCTTACATAAACCAACCCATTAACTAAAATATTTCTTTTTTTTAATACTAAACCCCCCCCAAAACAAACAAGTTCCAGCAGCAAACAAAGAAAATCCAAACTTCAAGCTGCCTATTCTCCCTCTCCTTCCACCGTGCGCGTCACCAGCAGCCACCGTATGCATTACATGAAATCAGGCTACGGGTAGTTGAGGTTTGGGTTTTGGGGTGGCTGATAATCGATTGGCTCCGGTATTTAGAGTGGGTTTCGGTTTGGGAGCTTGATTGTGGTGTTAATGGTGGTTAGTCCTTGGTTGCTTGGTTGCTTGCCGGATATTGGAGTTTTTTCTTGCTTAGATTGCTGAATACTCCTTTTTTGTTGTTTTTTTTTGCTGGAAAATTTTTTTGCTGAATAATTTTTTTTGCTCTTTTTTCTCAAATGGGAGAATCCTCCTCTTTTTTGCGTGGTTTTTTTTTTATTTCTCCCATTTTGCTTGTTTTTATGCTATTTGCAGGTAGTGGGTGAAGAAGGAGTAGCCACCATGTTTGTGGCCTGAAAATCTGGGAAGTGGGTACCCCAAATCACGTAATCTGTCTGAAGGACCAAATCACAAATGCAGCAAAACTTCTGGGCTAAATGTAATTTTTAGAAAATTTAGGGTTAAAATGTAATTTAAGGAAAGTTGAGGGGTTTAAGTGAAATTTAAAAAAGTTTAAGGGTCAAAATGAAATTTAGGAAAAGTTTAGGGGTCAAAATGCAATTTTTATTTTTTGAAAATTTTTTATTTTTATTTTTTAAAAATTTTGAAAATTAAACAACAAACTCTAGTCGGACAAAAATTTAGTGTTTACAGTTGCCCCTCTTTGCTCATCTCTGTGAAACAGGGATGGTGCAAAGACTTAAAAGCACTAAATTTTGTTCGATTGTCCAATCTTCATTCTTTATTGAAAACAAAAAAAATTTGAAAATAGCTCGGGATGCGACCCGAAGTTCAACTCACCTCTCGAATTATGAGTTGATCTTTTGAAAAAGCAAAAAATTGAAAATACCTCAGCGTGTGACCTGAGGCTTAACTCACCTCTCGCAATATGAGTTGATTTTTTTGAAAGACACAAATTGAAAATACCTCAATGTGTCTTGAGGCTCAACTCATTTCTCGCAATATGAGATGACTTTAAAAAAAAAAAGAATTGAAATTACCTCAGCGTATCCCGAGGCTCAACTCACCTCTCGTAATATGAATTGATTTTTGAAAAACATAAATTGAAAAACGGAAATCGAAAATACCTCAACGTGTCCTGAGGCTCAATTCACCTCTCGCAATATGAGTTGATTTTTGAAAAATATAGATTGGAAAAAACAGAAATTGAAAATACCTCAGCGTGTCCTGAGGCTCAACTCACCTCTCGCAATATGAGTTGATTTAAAAACAGTCATTAAGAACAGAAATTAAAAATACCTCAGCGTGTCCTGAGACTCAACTCACCTCTCGCAATATGAATTGATTTTTGCAAAATATAAATTGAAAAACATAAATTGAAATTACCTCAGCGTGTCCTGAGGCTCAACTCACCTCTCGCAATATGAGTCGACTTTTTTTTTTTGATAAACAGTAATTGAAAATACCTCGGCGTGCCCCGAGGCTCAACTCACTTCTCGCAATATGAGTTGAATTTTGAAAACAGAAAAAACATGAAAATACTAAATCCTATCATCTGGTGGAATTCAGGTGTCTTTCCCTTTGATTCAGTACAGCTATCATCACACCCTTTTGCTCTACTGGAGTACCTGTATATGTCATGCATGATGTCATCATGACATGCACATGTTTATCTTAAATGCCTTTATGCCTACATGATTATGCTATGCACCTCAGGCATGTTTGTCGTATGTCCTTTTTCGTCACAATTTTTGAGGGTCTGCATTTGTTGCTTCGATTCTCGACTTTTTCTTCAAACCTCGTACTCGTCTCCAAGCTTCACGAGTAATCAACATTTCTCAAATATCACCCTTTTGCCCTTGGTTGAACTTTGTCCTTGCTTTGAGGCTCTTGTACTTATCAAATTCTTATCCGGGTAATGCTTAGCACTTCTTGTGTTTAGAGTATGTCATTTCACTATTTATCATGTAAATGAACCACATAATGAGATGCATGAAAATGGTTAGGTAGGGACAAAAGGATACCTCATATTTATTCATTTCAAATGTAGCAAACAAAGAAAGTTAATCAATGATAGTAAAAAAAAGTGTCATAAAAAGAAAGGGGATCGCATTTCAACAAATACAAATGCTCTAGATATTCAACGCATGAACTCTTCCACGTTCCTCAATCAAGAATCTTTTCGAGCATGGCTTTCTTGCGTAAGAGATTTTGAGTTTTCAGAAATGCTTCAAATACTGTAGTCTCTCTGTTTGACCCACCATTCAAAACGCCTTGCTTTTTAAGCCAGTGCTTGCTTCATTAGAATGCCCTTTCAGGTTTTCATCCTAATCTTTTGTGTTAATCAAGGCGCCCTTTTAGGGTTTTCACCTTGATCCCTCTCTCTTTTTCTTTTTTTTCTTTTTTTTAGGCATAATACTTCTTCACAGCATCTGAATTCACTGGATTAGGTAACTCCTTCCCATCCATTTCAGTGAGAATCAAAGCTCCGCCCGAGAATGCCTTTTTTACGACGTATGGTCCTTCCCAATTTGGTGCCCATTTTCCTTGTAAGTCCTTCTGTATTGGGAGAATCTTTCTCAACACGAGTTCTCCTTCGTGGAATTCTCTTGGCCGTACCTTCTTGTCATGAGCAGCGATCATTCTCTTTTGGTACATCTGCCCGTGACAAATTGCCTTTAAACGTTTTTCTTCGATGAGGTTTAACTGGTCATATCGAGCTCGAACCCATTCTGCTTCCTCTAATTTCGACTCCATTAAGACTCGTAACGAGGGGATCTCAACTTCGATGGGTAACACAGCTTCTATTCCATAGACCAGAGAGAAAGGAGTTGCTCTCGTAGATGTCCGTACAGACGTGCGATATGCATACAAAGCAAATGGTAACTTCTCGTGCCAGTCTTTATACGTCTCGGTCATTTTCCCAATAATCTTCTTAATATTCTTGTTGGCTGCTTCAACAGCTCCGTTCATCTTTGGGCGATAGGGCGAGGAGTTATGATGCTTTATTTGGAATCGATCACACACTTCTTTCATCATCTTGTTGTTCAAATTCAAGGCGTTATCTGAAATGATTCTTTCAGGCAAACCATATCGACAAATGATTTCTTTTTTCAAAAACCTGCAAACTGCAGTCTTCGTCACATTGGCAAACGATGCGGTTTCTATCCATTTTGTGAAGTAATCAACAACCACAAAAATGAATCGGTGTCCATTAGAAGCTTTTAGGGAAATTGACCCTATAACATCCATGCCCCACATAGAAAAAGGCCACGGAGAAGTCATGACGTGAAGAGGCAAAGGGGCTACATGAATTTTATCACCATAAATTTGACATTTGTGGCATTTTCGTGTGAAATTAATGCAGTCGCTTTCCATCGTCAGCCAGTAATAATCGAGTCTCATAATATTCCTGGCCATAGTGAAACCATTGGCATGTGTCCCGCAAATTCCCTCATGGACATCTTCAAGTATTTTTCTGGCTTCAACAGCATCTATGCATCTCAAGAGTACCTGATCTTTTCCTCTTTTGTACAGGATGTCCCCATCAAGAACGAATCCCGCTGCCATTCTTCTGATTGTTCTTTTGTCGATCTCATTTTCTTACTCGGGATACCTTTGATTCTTGATGTATTCTAAGATATCATGAAACCATGGCCGTCCATCTGGCTCTTTTTCAATGCTGAAACAATGTACAGGGACTTCATATATGCTCATTTGAAGAGGCATTATTTTTGTTTCTCTGTTTGCTTTAAACATTGAAGCCAAAGTGGCCAGGGCATCAGCTAACTGGTTTTCTTCTCGTGGAAAGTAATTAAAAGTTATTTCTTTGAATTCTTTAATCAACCCTGCCACGAGATCACTGTATTTGACTAATTTTGAATCCCTCACTTCCCAATCTCCACGAATTTGATAAATCACCAATGCTGAGTCTCCGTATACCTCTAAAGTTTGGATGTTTCGTTACAGGCTTCATATTCCGCTATGTTATTGGTACAAAAGAAATTCAACCTAGCAGTGAACGGATAATGGTTTTCTTCTGGTGATACTAAGACTGCTCCAATCCCATGCCCCAATGCATTCGATGCACCATCAAAGCTCATCTTCCATGACTTTTCTTTTGATGACTCACATTATTTTTCTGTAAGGAACATAAAGTCTTCATCAGAGAAATCAAATCTCAATGGCTCGTATTCCTCCATTGTTCGAGTTGCTAAGAAGTCAGCTATTACGCTCCCTTTTATCGACTTTTGGCTCACATAGACGATATCATATTCTGATAGTAAGATCTGCCATCGTGTCATTCTTCCTGAGAGTGCAGGTGATTCCATCATGTACTTTATTGGGTCCAACTTTGAAATTAGCCATGTCGTATGATACAGCATATATTGCCTGAGTCTCCGAGCTACCCAAACCAGAGCGCAACAGTATTTTCTATGGACGAATACTTTGCCTCATATTCAGTGAACTTTTTGTTGAGGTAGTAGATCGCCTTTTCTTTCTTTCCGGACTCGTCATGTTGCCCCAGTACGCAACCCATTGAATTCTCGAACACAGTCAAATATAATATCAATGGTCTTCCCGGCATTGGTGGTACTAGCACTAGAGGACTAGACAAATACTGTTCTATCTTGTTAAAAGCCACTTGGCACTCCTCGTTCCATTCTCTAGGATTAGGTTTTCGAAGGATTCGAAAGATTGGGTCGCATTGGTTGGTAAGTTGAGCGATAAATCGGGCGATGTAGTTTAATCTCCCTAAAAATCCTCTGACTTCCTTTTGCGTGCGCGGAGGTGGTAACTCTTGAATGGCTTTTATTTTATCTGGATCAACTTCAATGCCTCTCTCGCTGACAATGAAGCCAAGCAATTTTCCTGAGGTAGCCCCAAACGTACATTTGGCCGGATTGAGCTTTAGCTGGAACTTTCTCAGTCTGTCGAACAACTTCTTCAGGTTCACTACATACTCTTCTTCCCCTCGGGATTTAGCAATCATATCGTCGACATAGACCTCTATTTCTTTATGCATCATGTCATGGAATAACGTCACCATAGCCCTCTAATATGTTGCCCTAGCATTCTTTAACCTAAATGGCATCACAATGTAGCAGAATGTTACCCACATTGTTACGAATGTAGTTTTCTCCATATTCTCAGAGGCTATCTTGATCTGATTATACCCCTAAAATCCATCCATGAAAGAAAACAATGAATGTTTTGCTATGTTATCCACCAACGTATCAATGTGTGGTAAGGGAAAATTATCTTTGGGACTTGCTCGATTCAGGTCATGATAATCCATGCACATTCGTACTTTGCCGTATTTCTTTGGTACCGAAACTATGTTGGCCACCCACTCTGGATATTTGGAGGCTTGTAGGAAGCCAGCATCAAATTGCTTCTTGACTTCCTCTTTTATTTTCAACAACATCTCAGGTCTCACCCGTCTTAGCTTTTGTTGAATGGGTTTGCATTCTGGCCTTAATGGGAGTTTATGGACCACTAAATCTTCATCCAGCCCTAGCATGTCCTGATATGACCATGCGAATACATCTTTGTACTCACGGAACAAAGCAATCAAATTATGTCTGGTGCCCCTAAAATAGAGGTCCTAATCTTCACTTCTTGCTTCCTTTCTTCAGTTCCCAAGTTTATTGTTTCAACAGATTCTTGATGAGGCAAAATCTGTTTATCTCTTGTTCCACCATTCTTAGCAAGTCAGGAGACGAGACATAGTCTTCAGCATTTTCTTCGGCTTTGAACTCTCCTAAACAAACAGCCTTCTCAAAATCAATTTCAGGACTCATAACGGGTTTGTTCATGCAATTGATATCTGAGCACCTGAAAGTTGAATGGAAAAGGAAACTATAGAGGGGCATCTAAGTATTGAAACCAACAAACTGAATGTTATGGTATGGCATGAGGCAAATGTAAGGATAGGCTATGAAATGAGAAAATTATTACGAAATTAGTGATAATGCAAAAGATCGTGACAAAATGCATCTTTATTAATATTCATTTGAATGATAAAGAGCGAATGCAAGCTCTTACAAAAGAATTCTAAAATGTCTAAGGACGCAATAGAATATTAATGTTTGAGCATTACTCTGAAGACTTATAAACTACAAGAAGGTCCTTGGCAGTCCAATTGTTCAACATGAAACTCGGGGGACAAAGGCGTATCCTTGAGATATCTTTACTTGTGTCAGCTCCTTTGCCAATGACATTTATACTGATGTTCTGAAAACCCTTTTCGATCATTAACATTGTGCCTTGTGCATTATCCTGCCTTAGGTATATCATTCCCACAGACGTAAATGTTCTTGACAAATGAGAGAATTCTATAGGCTCACGTTCTGGTTCTCGGCCTAAGGTTCTTGCGATCCTTCTTTCTTGATCTTTCTTCCACTGTCTTCTTCTTTGACGCATGTCCGGCTGGAACCCCAAACCGTATCGAGCCTTGTGGTATACTAGTTTTAGAGCCCTGACTATTCCTTGCAGATATCTTCCTAAACCTCTTCTCGCTCGAGCTCTCATTCCTACAGTCAACTTAACACACATTCTAGTATTTCTCGACAATTTAGGTACGAGAATTTTGTTTCCCTCAGTGACGAATGTGGCATTGACGAATTCAAGGGATCGGAAGGAGCATTCCACTGTGTCCTTGCTCATTTCAAGGTATGGCGCATCAGCAGAGATAGATGCGACAATCTCTTCTTCTCCCTCGACAGTAACCAAACAGCCATCCATGATAAATTTTACCTTTTGATGGAGGGATGATGGGACCGCTCCAGCAGAATGGATCCAGGGTCTTCCCAAAAGGCAGTTATATGAGGGTGTAATGTCCATGACTTGGAACTCGACATCATATATGTAGGGATCCACTTCCAGAGGGATCTCAATCTTTCCTATGACTTCACGCCTTGTCCCGTCGAATGCCCTTACCGTAGAATGACAGGGCCTTAAATGGGATAGATCCATCGGAATTCTGGAAAGCGTGGCCAAAGGCATAATGTTGAGTGCCAACCCATTATCGATGAGCACGTTCGGTATTATGTAGCCCTTGCAGCGAGTCGTAATATGCAGTGCTTTCACTGAGCCTCTACTATTGGGTGGTATTTCATCATCACTAAAAGAAATAAAATTATCCGCGTTCAAGTTGTTCACCCATCTGTCAAGCTTCTCCACGGATATATTGTTTGCCACATAAGCTTGATTTAACACTTTCAGCAAAGCGTTCTGGTGTGGCTCTGAATTTAACAGCAGGGATAAAACCGAGATTCGTGCTGGTTGCTTATTCAATTGTTCCACCACATTGTATTCACTGTGCTTTATAAATTTCAAGAACTCCAGTGCTTCCTCTTCATCCACAGGCTTTTTAGTCTCTTGCACGGATGGAATTTCTTGCTCGACTTCAGCCTCATGCATCACTCCTTTCCCTTTTTGCTTCCAGTCACTGTTCTTCTTCACTGGTTCGACTTCTTTCGAATAACATCTTCCACTTCGGGTAAAATCACCTACCTCTCCTACATCTCCAGTTATGGCTTTGAGTTTTTCATCTTCAGGTGTGACGATATTAACGTCGTATTTCTATTGTACGGCTTTGTCGTCCTTGTACGGGAAAGGAGACGGTACTTCGATTATCATTTTTGGTTTCACCAGCTCTTTCGTCGCGTCGTAATAAATTACTAATGGTCGATTAGCGTTATAAGGAGAACCTGATGACTGGCTGTCAGAGGCGCATATTTCTCTTTCGTTGGCCTCTTCTCTCTTGTTAAGGACCTTGATTTCCTTATTATCCATCCGGTCTTGAAGCAACCTTTTAAAATCCTTACATGACTGAATGTCATGTCCTATAATTCCATAGAAATTGCAAAAACTTTGACCTTCTTCTCCAAGAATTCTATCGGGGTGACAAAGCAATCATTTCTTAACCAGTACCTCCCAGATTTTCTGCAGAGGCGTCCTAATTTCCGAAACACATCTTCTGACTTTCCATTTGTCCTTTTTCCCCACTGTGTTCACATTTCCTTCGGTATGGTTAGGGAACGGGTTCCCAGTTACATTACTGGCACTATCAAATTGTAGGATACCTGCGGCAATGAGTCCTTGAACTCTCCTCTTAAAGGCTAGGCAATTCTCCGTGGAATGCCCCTGGTTCCTCGCGTGGTATGCACAACTAGCGTTTGAATCGTACCACTTTAGGTATAAAGGTTTAAGGGGTGCCATGTAATGGGGAGAAATTAGCTGTTTCTCTAAAAGTTTTGGGTATAATTCCCCATACGATACAGGGATGGGAGTAAATTGCGGTCTCTTGGAATTAGGCCTTGCTGGTCTTGGTTCGTTTCTAGGCTGGCTTTGAGTGGGTACCGTGTTTTGTGGGAATGTAATGACGGGTTTTTGGTTGTTCGTGGCGTATACGGGGTAGGAAAGAGGTGGTGCTTGGTAGTAAGGGGTTTGAGGTGGATAATAGAAATTTAAAGGAGGATAATTTCGAGGTCGGGGTTGGTTTGGATATGGATTAGGGGTATAACGGCTTCCCATTCCCACCATATGGGCTTCTGGTTCTTTCTTCTTCATGGGCACTACCTTTCTTAAACTTTCTTGACCTTTCATTCTACCGCTCTTGACGGCATTCTCTATAAGCTCACCGGATATTACAATATCCGCAAAGCCCTTCGTGGCACTTCCCACTAATTTGTCATAAAACAGTGCTTTCAAAATATTGATGAAGAGAACGGTTATCTCCGTTTTTGTTAGTGGGGGTTCCACTTGGGCTGAGACGTCCCTCCATCTCTGCGCATACTGTCTAAAAGTTTTTGACGGCTTTTTCTCTATCATTTGCAAAGTCATCCGGTCTAGCACCATATCCGATACATGCTTGTATTGCTCACAGAATGCTGATGCCAAGTCCTTCCAGGATCGGATCTTTTCCCTACTAAACTGGTTATACCACCGAAGAGCCGATCCTACTAGACTATCTTGAAAGAAATGTATGAGTAGTTTATCTTCATTCACGTAACCCATCATTTTTCGGCAAAACATTACAAGATGCGCTTTTGGACATCTTGTCCCATCGTACTTTTCAAAATCAGGCACCTTGAACTTCGGAGGCAGAACCAAATTGGGCACCAAGCTGAGTTCTTTGGCGCTCAATGCAGAGAAGGCTTCAGTACCTTCTATCGCCTTGAGCCTTTCTTTCAAGCTCCTATATTTGTCCTGAACATCATGATCATTCAATTTCAACCTAGCTATCTCTGCTGGATCGTCCAAATCTGGAACGAGTGGATCAGCAGGACTAGCTCCTGGGTTTGATACGAATACTCCTTGCCCTATGTGAGTAGGTGGAACCGCTCGTTGCTCCAGGTCTATGAGTTCCCCTTGGGTGTACCCTCTTTGTGTTGCGTGGGCATGCAGCGGAGTGAATCCTGGGGGATAGAGCGGATCTTGACTGTGATTAACTCTTGACCGAGGTTCCTCGACGTCAGGGCTCTGCATGGGTCCCTTTCCTTTAACTAAAGCTGACATCATTTCCATCATTTTGGCCATTTGGTCCCTTTGTTCGAGTGATTCTTCTCGAGATCTCACCATTAAATCTCTTGTCTCTTGCTGCAACTTGGCCAACTGCTCTTGTAATTCCCTCTGAAGTCTTTCCATCCTTTCAATTATTTCATTGAATTCAGCCTCCATTGACCTAGCTTGTCGACGCGTTCTATACGAATGACGTGGTTCCAGTCTCGTGGTATTACAACTGCGAATTGTATGTTTTAACCTCAGCGAACGATTATGGGATATGCAATGAATGAATGAATAAATGAATGCATAAATGTCAAATGAATGTTAGTCATGAAAGAAATGCAAGAAGTTGGTGTTGATTTCAAGATAGCCCCTATTTTAGGCATTCCATTCATCAAAAGAGTTTATTACAAAATATTTTGCCGTTTTCGATTCAGCTATTACACAAACTTCCTAGCTATATCGCCATATTTCTTTACTCGCGCTAAGAACTCTAATATATTTGATCTTTGACTTGGAGGGAATTGGCAAATGAGAATTTCAGCTTCTTCTGATAATTACACCACGTGCATGGTTACCCCACGAACTTCATTGATGAAATAGCTAAGTTGCATTTCTTTTTCTTGGAGGCCCTCTTCGTAAGCACGAACGTCTCTATCATACTGACTATCTTTTTCTTCCAAAGCCTTCAAGAGAGTATCTAGCTGTTGTTGACGATCTTATAGCATACCTTCTAACTCTCTTATCCTTTCTTTTAGTTCTTGACGTTTAGATAGACTAGTCATTACCTCGACAGACACAGCTTCATATTCGGTGTTCTTCTTCCTCAATTCTATCATAGCCCGCGCAGCCTTTTCTTCCTCTTTCTTCGCTTTTCCTTTCCAAAATTCCATCCCGCCTTTAATGTTGCTTATCTTTTCTTTCCATTCTGCCGACGACTTGCCCAGCCCACTATTTTTTATTGTGCCTCTTAACTTTTTATTTTCCAGATGGAGGTTCCTTAAGTCATTTCTCGCGACTTCAACTTCTTTTTGCACTTTCTCGGTTCTGGATCTTTCAATTTGAACGTCGATCTTCAATTAGTGGTTTTTCTCTTGAAGAGCACTAAGGTCCCGAGACATCTTGGCCTTTTCTTGTTCAAATTCTTGTCTTGCCATATCTAGCTCAGACGGCATTTCCTCCGAGAAAGGATTCTGGACGGTGTAGTTCATTGACGAGATTTGCTGACTGTTCACCCGTTTCTTTCTACATATGTCGTAATCTTGGGTGAGAGTGTCAGCGTATAAAGCTAATTCCATGAGATGAATTCTTTTATAAAGCTAATTCCATGAGATGAATTCTTTTCCAAGACTTTGTGATAGCTCGAACCCTCTTCCTATATCCTTCGCCCGCAAAAGCAAACTCAGACTGTGCTAATCCTCCAGTGGCAGGTATGAATTGTCGCGAAGAAAATTGCCTTTGAACCATTAACGGAGCATATCCAACTCCTCCCCATAACCCGAGTAGTGGCACCCAATCTTGATCTCCGACCTTGTATAGCAGAATTGACGGGCGTATCCACGGGGCTCTCCAAGTTACGTCATCGGCGCGAAGATTCTGAAAGACTGAGACCCAGTGTTGTTCAGTGACCTCCTTCGACCATTATTTCTTAAGATAAGCTTCTAACGGGGAGAATGTTTTAGAAAACATGTGGAACGGTGTGCGCTCTACTTTCCAGAAGTGGCTCAGAATCCAAACATTGAGTAACTGCGCACATCCGATAAAACGACCTTCCCCTTTCTTCCTACAGCTACTTATTGATCTGAAGGTTTCGGCCAGGATAGTTGGGACGGGGTTGATTCCTTGTTTTAACCTTTCGAAGAAATCTACCACCGCAACTTCTATGTGTCCAAGGACCTTCAGGAAGATGATCAAACCGTAAATGGCCAGAGCGAATAGATTTACCCTTTTCAACATGTCGGGATGGTTCAGAACCAAGTCTCGTAGGGAAGACCATGGAATGCAAATGGTTTCATTCTTCTTCTTTATCTGTTTTTCGGCCCATGCGTCAGTCATGTCTTTCAATCTCACTAACTTTTTCTTAAAGGTCATTGGCTTAGGTTCTTTCACATATATCTTATAAGGTTGTACGTTTTCGACACGAAGCAAAGCAGCATACTCTTCTATAGTCGAGGTCATGTCTTCCTGATTGAAAGTAAAACATTGGTAGGCTGGATCCCAAAATCTGACCATGGCTTGGATCAATCGTTCGTCTACGTTGACAGTAATCAAGTTGGTTATGTCCCCATATCTTTCAGTGAAGATACCCCTAGTGTCCAAGCCCCACTGATTCCAAACCCAAACCAAATCTTTAAGGTTATTCTGGAGAACATTCACAGTTACGTGCTCGGGCAAATTGGCAATACATCCCTCCACTAGACTATCCTCTCTTTCTTTCTGAGTCTTTAGAGACCAGTCTCGAACCGCGGCATTCCTCTCGGTTGTTTGTATAATTGACTCTTCCATTAGAAACCCATTTTTTGGCAACCGATCTCTAGTCAACACCTTCCTAATATAATGCCTATAATGCATGATGGAAAAAAAATAAGGCAAAGACAAACAACCTTGATTAGTAATTAAGTATATGCAGAAAAACATGGAAAATTTAACAAATTGAACTACCCAAATCTAATTTATTAAACAGACCCAGTCCCCTTGTATAGAAAGTGAAGATACAAAAGATAAGAGGCGTTCCTCCCATGCACTTATTTTGGTGACTACTAAACGGACGGTGGTTTGGCATGGCTCTAGTTAAATGGCTCGTACAGTTCACTATATGCGATTTTGGTTCTAGATAGGTACTCGAATTGTCCGTACTGTCATCTGCTACGATTAGTACGACGCTTCGGTCATAGCCCATCACAGGCTCACGAGTTCAATTCGAGGGGTTACATTTACTTATGCCTATGCGGAGGGACAAGTTAACTCACGAAAGTATAAATCATATGTAACCCGAAAGTATTCACTAGCCTGTACGGAGGGATGAGTTAACTCACGAAGACGTAGCGTTTACTTTCATTTAAACGGACGAGGCCCGGGTAGAGAGCTCATGTTATGCAAAATGCAAGTGCATGGTGTGTGGGAGAAACCTTTACGTTTTATTTAAAAAACTAGACCAAAACTAAAACCATAAAAATTTAAAGTTGAATAACAATCGGATAAAACAAGTTGGGAGAATATATACAACACTTCAAAAAACCAATTTTGGGATCACGACTAAATATTAATTCGAACAAGTAATTTTGAAAATTTTGATAACACTCGTTTAAGTGACTCGACTCTCAAAAACTGACATCCCCAGTGGAGTCGCCAGCTGTAGCGACGTAAAAATTTCTTCTTTTGGTCACTAATTGAGGCGATTTATTAGAAATTTAAAAACCGACTTTCGATTTTATTAAAAAAGGGAGTCGCCACCGATCCTTTTTCCTAGGTGTGATCGGAGACCTAATAAATCCTCTTTTTCAAAAGAAAATTTATTTTTTAAACAAAAAGAAGAACGAGTTTAGGTCTACGCTTAAAGCCAAAGAAAAAAATAGGGTTCGGGAGTCGGTTACGCACGAGGAAGGTATTAGCACCCTCGCGACGTCCAAAATTAGTATCTTATTAAACTTGTGTTGTCTTGATTTTCAAAAGTACAAATTCAATCTGACATTTACTCGTGATCCAATTGAAAAATGAGAATTTTTAGTTTTCGATTTTTCAGAAAGGGTGTCCCGTTTTTAACACGAGCCAATGAATTTCACCCAACATAGCGATGAAATCGATGGCTTAATGTTAAATCGGTACATTGCCTTATTTTTTAAATTAATTAAAACATGAGAAAAAATATTCCTAAAGTGAGAAATTAAAAATAGATAAACGATACAAAAAAAAGATATCATTAATGAAAAATATTAACATGAAATACTAGAATATTAGAATAACAATAATAACGATATTTACAAAAAAAAACAAATCATGTACTAATAATAAAATAGGAAAAAATGATATATTTGGTAATAATAATATAAAATAAAAATATGTACATAAAAATACATATATATATGCATATAATAAATATATGTAATAATAATAATAATATCTATAATAAAAGAAAATATTAGGAAACGTACATAAAAATATATACATAAATTTTTTTTACAACAATAATATAAAATAATGATATGTACAAAAAATATATATATGTACATAATATAGTTATAAAAATATATATATTAAATTCGGAATAGGTAAATAATAATAAAAAGGGTAAGAATATACCGAAGCCCCAATGTTATGGATTACTGAAATTAATCTCTTTTCTTCTCGGGCTGTTGAAATGGGCCTTTGTTGGTGATCTTCACTGGACCAGATTGACGCAAATAGAGTCAGGTTGACCCGACCATTTTAAAATTTAATATTTTTTTTTTATTGTAGTTTTTTTAGACCAATTTTTGTTTAGCCCAATTACAAATAAAATCTACATAAAAGATATAAAATCCAAATTACTTCAACCCAACACAAACCAACCTCAGCCCACTAACTTAATAATCCAACACAACCAACCCAACCCACTAACTTAACATATCACCCAACCCACTAATTAACCCAAACTAAATTTAACCCATCAAACCTTATATAAACCAACCCATTAACTAAAATATTTCTTTTTTTTTAATACTAAACCCCCCCCCAAAACAAACAAGTTCCAGCAGCAAACAAAAAAAATCCAAACTTCAAGCTGCCTATTCTCCCTCTCCTTCCACCGTGCGCGTCACCAGCAGCCACCGTATGCACCACATGAAATCAGGCTACGGGTAGTTGAGGTTTGGGTTTTGGGGTGGCTGATAATCGATTGGCTCCGGTATTTAGAGTGGGTTTTGGTTTGGGAGCTTGATTGTGGTGTTAATGGTGGTTAGTCCTTGGTTGCTTGGTTGCTTGCCGGATATTGGAGTTTTTTCTTGCTTAGATTGTTGAATGCTCATTTTTTGTTGTTTTTTTTTTTGCTAGAAATTTTTTTTGCTCTTTTTTTCTCAAATGGGAGATCCTCCTCTTTTTTGTGTGGTTTTTTTTTATTTCTCCCATTTTGCTTGTTTTTATGCTATTTGCAGGTAGTGGGTGAAGAAGGAGCAGCCACCCATGTTTGTGGCCTGAAAATTGGGAAGTGGGTACCCCAAATCACGTAATCTGTCTGAAGGACCAAATCACAAATGTAGCAAAACTTCTGGGGCTAAATGTAATTTTTAGAAAATTTAAGGTTAAAATGCAATTTAAGGAAAGTTTAGGGGTCTAAGTGAAATTTAAAAAAAGTTTAAGGGTCAAAATGAAATTTAGGAAAAATTTAGGGGTCAAAATGTAATTTTTATTTTTTGAAAATTTTTTATTTTTATTTTTTTAAAATTTTGAAAATTAAACAACAAACTCTAGTCAGACAAAAATTTAGTGTTTACACCTCAAACCAAATAATAAAAACCCAATAATTAATTAAATGTTCAAAGTCCAGATTACATGACCCAAGATCCATTTACAAATTAAAGCCCAACTACCCTGGCCCAAGAACAAAAAATTAGTACAGAAACCCTAGCGCCGCAACCAAGCCCCTCAGTGCCGTACGCTCCGTACCACCCCTGCACGCCTCTGTACGCCACCCTCATGCCTCCACGTCACCCCGTACCTGCAAACAAAAACAAGCAAACGACAGCACGACAACAACAAATAGGAAAAATGAAGAAAAATTGTATTTTGATTTATTCTTTTTCAGTTTCGGCTACAAAAGCAAGAACAGAGCGATTGTAAGGGCTCTCTTTCTCTCTTTTTTTACACATATATGCATATTGAATAGAAGAGCAATCAAAAGATTGAAAGGTGATTTTAAGCACCTTATATTTCTGTGTTTCGAATCTATTTCATTTTTTTCTTTTCGTTTTGTTTTTTAGTATAACGAAATAAAATAGTAATCTCACCTTGCGAATAAGCCACTGGTTCTCTTTTGCTTCGTTCAAATCGAAGTCAAGAAAGGATTTTCAGGCTGAAAATAGATTCGCCGGAGCCCTCAAAACCACCGGTCACCGTTCTTGGTGGTGGATCAGTGATGGGGTTAAAAAAATGGGGCTAGGGTCTGCTGGTAAAGATGGAAGGAGGCTAGGGTTCGGTAGAATGGGCTAAATTGGAGCTTTTATAAGCAACATAGAACGGCGCCGTATAGGGAGTAAGGGAACCCGCGCGTCGACCCGACCCGTAGTAGGATCCGCGCCCTTTTGCTCAAAAGGGAAATTTGCGCGATCAACCCTTCCCTTTTGTGCCACGTCTCATTGGACTCCAATTGGCCTCCTATCCTTTTTTAATTTTTTCCAAAAGCTTATGCGCTATTGCATTTTAGTCCTTGTTTGTGCACTGCGTTTTGAGGGTCTGGTATATTTCCAATTTAAGTCCCTCTGCGTTCGCGCGCACTGCACTTCGGTCCCTATTTCATTTTCAATTACTTGTTTTATTTATTAATTAATCCTTTTAGTTTGTATTTAGCTCACTTGAGTTTGTTTATTTTAGTTATGTAATTTTTCGTTTTTTTTTATTCTTATTTTTCATTTCAATTTTTTTAACCTTTCTAACATATGGTTTTAAATTGTGTTATCAAATTTACTTTATGTTCGTATGTTATTTTTATACTTACGTTTGGATATATGCTTTATTTGTTTTACTATATGCCTATTTATTCTAAAGTTCTCTTCCATCCTCCGTTGTTAAATTTTTTTATGTTATTCATCTAAATACTCTTATACATTAGTATTCTTATATATATTATTTACGTTAAACTATTTTTTTAAATCTATGTGTATTATTTATTTAAACTAATGTATAGTATTTCGTATATGCTTACTCTAATCTTCTTCTTTTGATATTTATTTTAAAAATCCATTTTTACATTACTAATTTGTATACTGTTTATTTTAGCTATTTCATCTTTTTGGTTTATCTCAAACTTTCACGCATATTACTTATTTTAAAATTATATAAATTAATCTTAAATTATTTTATTTTATTTTTTTATGTGTATATTGTTTCATTATATATTGATTTGTTATTCTGTCATGTATATCGTTTATTCTTTATTTTTATCATATCTTCATTATATATTGTTTTCATGATTTTTATTATTGTATGCATATCATCCCCTTTAAGTAAATATATTTTGTTTTTAAAAAATATTGTTGTATGTTATTTGCTCCAAATCTCTTCTTTCACAATGTTTATTTCAATATTATTTATTACTGTTGTTTTTATATATATGCAAATAATTTCAAACCCTTTTATATGTTGCTCATTTGTAATTTTTCATATTAAATAGTTTTCAAATTGTTTCCATATTGTTTTGTATATTATTTATATTATTTTGTTATAAATTTGTTTTCATACTTATATATACGTAAATGTTTCCTATATTATCAGCTTTGAATGGTTGAACATTATGTTTTTACATGCATTGTTGATCTTCTATTGTTTTATATATTTTCCTTTAAATCTATTTCATTGTATATTTCCTTTTAAATCAATTTTTCATATATATATATATATATATATGTACATATATATATTTAAAAAAAATCTATTATGTATATAGTTCACTACATAAGAACATATTTTATTGTATATTCTTTTGTTATTCAAGAACCTTTCATGTTTTGTATATTATTTAAGTTTTCTTTCATTTTGTATGTATATTATCGATTTAAAATAGATGTATTATTTTGCATGCTATTCGATTCAAAATCATTTTTTAATAATTATTTATACAGTATTCTTATCCATGTAAATTATTTCAAATTCGAGCATGTAGTATTCGTTCATCGATTCATCATCTTTTTAATTGTTTTGTATCATATTGGTTTTATTTTGTTTGGTACATTATGTGGTAATTGTTTCATATTATTTCATGTATATTGGTTGCATATCATTAATTCGCCTTCTTATGTATTAGTATATCAATCGCTGTTTACCCATGCTTGTAAATTTTGTTGTTTTAAATTAGTTGTTTATTTGATTTGATTGGTTAAATAAGATTATGTTGTCTTCATTTACCAAGTGTCGTAACTTATGTGTATATTATCCCATATCATTGTTTTCCACTTGGTTTGCGAAATGTGGTTTTATAAGGTCCAAATCTTTAAGATCAATTTCGTTTTATTTTAAGTCGCATTAACTCGTTTTAAGCTACTTTTACAATTATTCATTTAAAAATTCTTTAAAACGAAGGCAATACTCGATGTTTGGCAATTCGAGAATCGTGCCTTATCGTGTTGGGTTGCGATTTTCCATTTGTTCAAAACAATCGAATACTACTTTGGAATTTCGCTTATGTCTTTAAAAATTCTTCAAAACAAAGGTAATGTTCGATGTTTGGCAATTCGGGGAATCGTGCCCTATCGTGCTGGGTTGCGATATCCTGTTTGTTCAAAACAATCGAATATTCCTTTAGAATTCCACTCATGCTCTCTAAATTCTAAAACAAGACAATGTCCGATGTTTGGAAATTCAAGGAATCGTGCCCTACTGTACTGGGTTTCGGTTTTTCGTTGGACTAAATAATTGGGCATCCTTTTGTAATTCTCAAATTATAAACTTTTGAAAGTCAAAATTTATCGTGGTTCTGAGGGTATAAAGGATCGTGTCCTATCGTGCTGGATGTGATGCTATATTCCTCTGAAACAAGATGACTTTGACGACCAACTCGGGTTATTCAAATGTTATTAAAAGGAACCACAGTTCAAAAACATTTTTAAATTTCAGACATAAGGACAATATTTAATCGATTTGGTACCAATTTTGGGCGTAATAAGGGTGCTAATCCTTCCTCATATGTAACCGACTCCCGAACCCATTTTTTCATATTTACGTAGGCCAAAATCGTTGTTTTAGTAAAAAAAAATATTTTATTAAAATAACCAAATCCTTAGGTGACCCGATCACACCTAAAAAAAAGATTGGTGGCGACTCCATATTTCATTTTTCAAAAAGTCGATCGTCCTTTTTAAGACCTAAAAAGGGTGGTTTCGACAATAGTAATACGATTCAAGAATGCAAATCCCAAATGTAGGACTCAATTTATTATTTCTAACATTAATTTTAAGACAAAATTCGGCTTTTACTTATCCATATGGGCATGGTTTTAATTAGAAATCGGCAGTGAGAGGGAAGCAAAGGCTTGGAGCTGCTCGTCGGAGTCGATCTGCTTTCCTGGATCGGAGAAGGCAAAGAGGAAGAAGTCCATGAAATCAAAGTCCTTGTAAAGCTGAGGATGTTGCTCATCTATAAGTTCTTTGGGTGCTTTAATTATGGTACCCTCAACTGGAATGGCAAAGGCTGCTATAGAAAATCGATCTTTATCTCCACTCATCATTACTCTGTGATTCACCGCTTTTAATCTCCCATTACTCCATGCCTTCAACTTTTAAAAATCAACATCACTAAATGTTTTATGATAATTATTCTCATTCAATCATACTCCATGCCTTGTATTTCATGTTCTATTTAATAGATCATGCATACTTGTTATGTTTGAGTAAATTAAAAATTGAACATTAACCGTATATATATATACATCTTGAGAGGATCTCCAACCACAAAGCAAAAGGAAGAAGGAGATAAGGACAACTTGATCCATTTGCCATCACTAACCTCAATTTCTAGCCCTGAAACTTGATCATCACAAATGATTGTACTGACAGGTTTATCAGTATGAGCAAAGAGTCCTCTCTCATACTCTCTCGGTGGAGGGGTCATGTATTTCATAAACCGCACAAGTGTTTTGTAGTTTATCATCACTGACTCCCATTTCTCTCCTAATCCATAACTATCAATTATCATTAACCAAATTAACTTGTTAAGCTCCTCTATTTGTGTCGACATGGTATGGACTGTGTTGCTGGAATAAAAGATCAAAATAAAATGACAATAACTCTAATAACTCTAATTTGCATATAATAAAAAAAATTTAGAAAAAGAAAACAACAACATTGGCCACATGATGAAATAATAATAAAAAATGAACTATAAAACGAAGGAGGTGCAATGGTGAAAGAAAAAAAAAAACCAATATCTTCATTTTCAATTTCGGCAACATGAAAAAATATATCAGTAATTCAATTCTGCCTGTTTTTAGTCTTGTAGATGATTAGAAATTAGAAATTAGAAATTAGAAATTAGAGGTGTTTAAGGGTGAAAGAAAATTTTTAAGGCCGGCTCACCTCGTTAAAATTAACCGATTTACTATTTTAAAATAATAAAATATTAAAAATTCTTATATTGATATTTATATATTTTTATTATTAAAATTTTAAATTTATTTAATTTAAATAAAGGCTTATTTGAGGACAAAAATTTCTTGCACTTGGGTAGAGTCAAGCCTATGTTTTATTAAATATATATTTTTCTTTTACATTAATATATACTGTTAACTAATAAGATTCTTTTACATTAATATATACTGTTAACCAATAAGATTAATAAGGAAGAGAAGAAGGTTAATTTCGTGGTGATTCACTTTTAGTTGTGACGGAGAGTCATCGAATATTCAGCTGGGTAAAGATAATTCTGGTGGTATGCTCAGGTAGAAAGAGAATGAGGGTGGAAGAAGGATGGTTTTTCAGTCTTGGTCTCTCTCAAGTGTTGTGCTGAGTTAATATATTGGAGGACAAAGATGTCAACGCGCCTTGAGCTTATTGACAATGGAGTTACACTTTGTTCTCTTATGGTGATAATGATGTGACGTTCTAGTATATGACCCCTTAAGGCAGTTGAGTAATCAATAAGTCTGAATCCTCATGTGCGTTTCATGCAAATTTAGTGAGAGTAATCTTATGAAGGTTCACCATTTTATCATGGTCTGAAGTTTTCCAAACTCGCCCAATTGGAGATTCCCTCAATATAAACACACGGAGGGACACAAGAAAGAAATATAACATATATATAATTAAATTAAAATGTAAATAGTTAACATTTAATTGCATTAAAAAATATTAGAAGAGAAAGAAAAGGTAATAATCAAACATAATTATCATTTGATAATAATTTTTTGGAAAAATAATTATCATATGGGAGAGCAAATATCCCCAGGCAATTGTGGAGAGTGACGCTATTAGTTAGGAGTAGGTAAAATTTGATTCGATTCAAAAAAATTAAAAAACATCGAATTTTGAGTTAATTGATTTTTTCGGGTCAAATCAAATAAGTGATTTGAGTTCGAGTCAAGTTGAATTTTACAATTTAAATAAGTAGAATAATTCAAATAATAGATTAGTGTAAATACTTCTTTGGTCATTGTCAATTTTGAAAATGAACAAATTAGTCTCTCTCTCAACAAAAATTAAAAAAAAATCAAAATAATTTTTAAAATTCAAAAATTTATCTTTTTAAACCATTATATATATTTTAAAAAAAATCTAAATAATATATAAAAAAAGTTAAAATTTTACCTTTTTTCTAAAAAAAATCTAAATAAGTTAATTAATGATTCAAGTTTATCATATTAAAATATCTTATTTCCCCACCTTATTTTGCTTTGAAAAATTTTCAAATATATATGCTTTCAAATTTACGTGCTCTAACATGGAATTAGTTATACTGTAACAAAATTTTAATTTGACATGTTTACTTTTTTTAATTTAATTCGAACAATTTTACTCGACTTAAATTTTATTTCAAATCGAGTTAAGATAATAAAATAAAATTCATCAACTCAATTAACTTAAGATATTTTTACTCTGTTCAATCTAACGTTAATCCCTATCTTGAGTGCTATTAAGAACAACCCTAAGGTGGGCTATCCATCGGCCATAGTTCGAAGGATCATGCATGTACTCCGGTAACAATGCGCTCGATATTTTGTGCTTTGTTTCCTCTCTTTATTATAAAAAAGAAAAAGAAAAAAAAAAGAAAAAGCAAATATGCTCGAAATGAATCACCACACATCATCAATCTCAGTCTTAAGACAAAATACAATGACGGTATAAAAACTTCCGATCCAATAATATCACAACAAAACACCAAGCCAAAATCATTTGAGACGAATCAACAATAATTCAGGCGATGAGCCCAATTTTTAATAACGAATATAAAAGTTCCTGATTTCGCTTTTTCTTACAATTTAGACACATTTTCTTTTTATTTGATATCATAGTTATAGCTTCATCAAAAAGTTGTACATAAGATGTCAATTATTGCTTCTTCTTTTACAACTTTCCCTTCCTTCTCTGCTACATATCTGATTTAATCCCAAATCCATATCAACTAAGGGCCCTTTTAGACACATAGTTTGAGATAGTCCATTTCGGATCATTTTAGATGGTATAGGCTAACACCTTCATCATCCCTTTTATCCAACCCCAGTCCCTTGTCATTTTCGTCTATTGAACCCATATCCAGCCTATTACAAATATTATTAAATTCGTTGATGGCCAAAAGCCCATTAGCCATCATTCACCATTGAATTTGATCATCACCACCTAACAAAGGTCTAACCTCATTAGCTTCTTCAATGCAAGAGATAAAGTCATCATCACACTCAACATTAAATATAAGTATTGTTCCCAAAAAGCACGGTTAAAATTCTCACGTGCACCGCCAAAAGTATTGGGACTCACCTCATCCCACTGTGCAGTTAATTTGATGTCATCTTCTACCATTTTCTGATAAAAAAATTTCCGGCCAACCACTGCTACTCGGATTTGCATAACAACACCACTTATCGGACTTTATAGTCTTTGTTGGTTCGCCTTTGATAAAGCATAGGCTACTAGAGTAGTAACATCGATGCAAAACTGATCGAATAATAATATCAACATTAACATTTTAATCTAACCTTAATGCAATTCACCCAACTAATTCGTAGTAACTTGGAACAACCAAATTGAAGAGAAAGGGAGCATAATCAACTATAGGCAATGAAACAATTAGAAGCTGAAACTTCAAGCAAATTCATCAATCAAGGTAATGGAACTTATTTTTCTTATAAATATAAAAATCCACAACAAAAGTGGTTGAATCCATGAATACAACAAAAAGGAGTAGAAAACCGGTCGGGTGAAATCAATTTTTCTTTTTGGAATTAAGTTATATATTCAGTAAACGATTAAATTACATTTTTATTATTTTTTAGAATCAAATATAATTTTATCATTATTAATTTAAAATTTTAAAAATTATAAAATAACTGAAAGAGAAATATTTATTTTAGAGAGACTAAGGCTCATGCCAACTCTTTGGCTCCGCCCTGTAAATAACAATTAGGCCAACCAACAAAATACTGGGGACACCTATAATGGGCAAAGGGAAACTTGCTTTTTGGGTTAAAATTAAGTTATATATTTTTATCAAAAAGTTAAAATGCAATTACATCATTATGTTATCTTATACCTTTTAAAGTTTTAAAAAGATTAAAGGAAAATTCAATCACTTAAACTTAATTCTTCAAAAAAATATTTAAATATAAAATATATGAATTTTTTTATATTATGTTATTACATATTTACCTTTTTAATAGTTTATATATACAAGAATAAATTAGTAATTTCATATAGTGAAGCACCTTAAAGTGGGGCAAACAATTATCATAGTCACTCTATACCCACTACTCAAAAGAAAAAGTCCACTCTATGCCATCCCAAATCCACTTTTCAAAAGAAAAAAACCCACTCCATTTGCAATGGATCGATTTGGAATCTATTGGGCGGTTTGGGTTTTGCAATCTCTAATTATGAAGATATTATTCTTTGACTTAATATATTGATTAATCCCTAAATTTGGTAACTTTTCTCAAGTTAGCCCCTAAACTTTTTTTTGAGATCAAATAGGTCCTTAAGATTGGCATATCAGTTATACAAATTTGACTCTATCATTAACACTTCTTTTTAACAAGGTTGCGTAGCCAAACATGTAGGTGACCTGAATAACACGTGTTGTCCTATTTAATTATTTAAAAAAACAAAAAACCCTTCTCACCAACAAAAAAGAACCCTTAAAATTAAAAATATATATACATTTAAAAAAATTAAATATATATGAATTAAATTTAAAAAATATGCTAAACAATAAAAAGTATAGTAAAAAATTTAGAAAATTGTTATGTCAACTTAATTGTCAAAGTCAAGGGACTAAATGTTATATCCACCCTTTATCATAAATGTAGCTTTCAACCATTATATATTGTCGTGAATATATTATTATTTATTGTTATTGACAAATAAGCTAAAATTTGGATTTACTTGAAACATCTTAATCGAATTATTTAAATGAAACAACAATAAGAAGACAATGAAGTTTGTGTACAAGCAAAATTGGTTCAATAAAAAAAGTTGTAGCTACTGATCTATTGTCTGCTGTCTTCTTCTGATTTAACCTTAGTCTCTCACCTAGAAAAAAATTTAACAATTTTTATAATTCTGGTTTAACTTTTAATTCACGTGTGATGTTTTAATCTATAAGTAATTATGATAACAATTTTTTACACTTTTAATTGAGGTAAAAAAGATCAGTGTAATTTATGGCTACTAATTAGCTCTCAAATTTGAACTTTAATGCGTGCATGGCTTCAAATCCTCAAGTTCAATGAGTAGGCGTCTTATTGAATCCATGAACTGCCATCTTACTGAATTCATACACCAACATTACTCAACACAATAGATTTAGTAACCTACAATTACATGATTATAACAAACTATAACATGCTAATACATCACGAGAATGCAAATCCCAAACATGGGATTCAATTTATTATTTGTAACATTAATTTAAAACCGAAATCGAGCTTTTACTTGTGGATATGATCATGTTCTTAATTGGAAATCGGTGGTGAGAGAGCAGCAAAGGCGTCGATCTGCTGGTTGGAGTTGAACGTCTTTGCTAGGTCTGAAGCGGTAAAAAAGAAGTACTCCATGAAATCAAAGTCTTTGTAAAGTTGAGGATGTTGGTCATCTATAAGCTCTTTGGGTGTCTTGATTATGGTACCCTTGTTTGGAATGGCGAAGGCTGCTATAGAATATCGATCTTTATCTCCACTCATTATCACTTTGTGCAACCCCGATTTCAATCTTCCATTACTCCAAGCCTTCAATTTAAAAAATCAACATCAATAATTATTCACTTTCAACATCAATAATCTAATCTCAATATATCTATAACCCAAGATCTTATGTCAACATTGTAGCGACGTAAAAATTTCTTCTTTTGGTCACTAATTGAGGCGATTTATTGGAAATTTAAAAACCGACTTTCGATTTTATTAAAAAAGGGAGTCGCCACCGATCCTTTTTCCTAGGTGTGATCGGACACCTAATAAATCCTCTTTTTCAAAATAAAATTTATTTTTTAAACAAAAAGAAGGCCGAGTTTAGGTCTACGTTTAAAGCCAGAGAAAAAAATAGGGTTCGGGAGTCGGTTACGCACGAGGAAGGTATTAGCACCCTCGCGACGTCCAAAATTAGTATCTTATTAAACTTGTGTTGTCTTGATTTTCAAAAGTACAAATTCAATCTGACATTTACTCGTGATCCAATTGAAAAATGAGAATTTTTAGTTTTCGATTTTTTAGAAAGGGTGTCCCGTTTTTAACACAAGTCGATGAATTTCACCCAACATAGCGATGAAATCGATGGCTTAATGTTAAATCGGTACATTGACTTATTTTTTAAATTAATTAAAACATGAGAAAAAAATATTCCTAAAGTGAGAAATTAAAAATAGATAAACGATACAAAAAAGATATCATTAATGAAAAATATTAACATGAAATACTAGAATATTAGAATAACAATAATAACGATATTTACAAAAAAAAAACAAATCATGTACTAATAATAAAATAGGAAAAAATGATATATTTGGTAATAATAATATAAAATAAAAATATGTACATAAAAATACATATATATATGCATATAATAAATATATGTAATAATAATAATAATAATATCTACAATAAAAGAAAATATTAGGAAACGTACATAAAAATATATACATAAAATTTTTTTTACAACAATAATATAAAATAATGATATGTACAAAATATATATATGTACATAATATAGTTATAAAAATATATATTAAATTCGGAATAGGTAAATAATAATAAAAAGGGTAAGAATATACCGAAGCCCCAATGTTATGGATTACTGAAATTAATCTCTTTTCTTCTCGGGCTGTTGAAATGGGCCTTTGTTGGTGATCTTCACCGGATCAAATTGCCGCAAATAGAGTCAGGTTGACCCGACCATTTTAAAATTTAATATTTTTTATTATTGTAGTTTTTTTAGACCAATTTTTGTTTAGCCCAATTACAAATAAAATTTACATAAAAGATACAAAATCCAAATTACTTCAACCCAACACAAACCAACCTCAGCCCACTAACTTAATAATCCAACACAACCAACCCAACCCACTAACTTAACATATCACCCAACCCACTAATTAACCCAAACTAAATTTAACCCATCAAACCTTACATAAACCAACCCATTAACTAAAATATTTCTTTTTTTTTAATACTAAACCCCCCCCCAAAACAAACAAGTTCCAGCAGTAAACAAAGAAAATCCAAACTTCAAGCTGCCTATTCTCCCTCTCCTTCCACCGTGCGCGTCACCAGCAGGCACCGTATGCACCACATGAAATCAGGCTACGGGTAGTTAAGGTTTGGGTTTTGGGGTGGCTGATAATCGATTGGCTCGGGTATTTAGAGTGGGTTCCGGTTTGGGAGCTTGGTTATGGTGTTAATGGTGGTTAGTCCTTGGTTGCTTGGTTGCTTGCCAGATATTGGAGTTTTTTCTTGCTTAGATTGTTGAATGTTCCTTTTTTGTTGTTTTTTTTTGCTGGAAAATTTTTTTGCTGAAATTTTTTTTTGCTCTTTTTTCTCAAATGGGAGAATCCTCCTCTTTTTTATGTGGTTTTTTTTATTTCTCCCATTTTGCTTGTTTTTATGCTATTTGCAGGTAGTGGGTGAAGAAAGAGCAGCCACCCATGTTTGTGGCCTGAAAATCTGGGAAGTGGGTACCCCAAATCACGTAATCTGTCTGAAGGACCAAATCACAAATGCAGCAAAACTTCTGGGGCTAAATGTAATTTTTAGAAAATATAGGGTTAAAATGCAATTTAAGGAAAGTTTAGGGGTCTAAGTGAAATTTAAAGAAAGTTTAAGGGTCAAAATGAAATTTAGGAAAAGTTTAAGGGTAAAAATGCAATTTTTATTTTTTGAAAATTTTTTATTTTTATTTTTTAAAATTTTGAAAATTAAACAACAAACTCTAGTCGGACAAAAATTTAGTGTTTACAGTTCCCCCTCTTTGCTCATCTCTGTGAAACAGGGATAGTGAAAAGACTTAAAAGCACTAAATTTTGTTCAATTGTCCAATCTTCATTCTTTATTGAAAAATAAAAAAAAATTAAAAATAGCTCGGGATGCGACCCGAAGTTCAACTCACCTATCGAATTATGAGTTGATCTTTTGAAAAAGCAAAAAATTGAAAATACCTCAGCGTATGACCTGAGGCTTAACTCACCTCTCGCAATATGAGTTGATTTTTTTGAAAGACAGAAATTGAAAATACCTCAATGTGTCTTGAGGCTCAACTCATTTCTCGCAATATGAGTTGACCTTTTTTTAAAAAAAAAAAACAGGAATTGAAATTACCTCAGCGTGTCCCGAGGCTCAACTCACATCTCGTAATATGAATTGATTTTTGAAAAACATAAATTGAAAAATGGAAATCGAAAATACCTCAACGTGTCCTGAGGCTCAATTCACCTCTCGCAATATGAGTTGATTTTTGAAAAATATAGATTGGAAAAAACAGAAATTAAAAATACCTCAGCGTGTCCTGATGCTCAACTCACCTCTCGTAATATGAGTTGATTTAAAAATAGTCATTAAGAACAGAAATTAAAAATACCTCAGCGTGTCCTGAGGCTCAACTCACCTCTCGCAATATGAGTCGACTTTTTTTTTTGACAAACAGTAATTGAAAATACCTCGGCGTGCCCCGAGGCTCAACTCACTTCTCGCAATATGAGTTGAATTTTGAAAACAGAAAAAACATCAAAATACTAAATCCTGTCATCTGGTTGAATTCAGGTGTCTTTTCCTTTGATTCAGTACAGCTATCATCACACCCTTTTGCTCTACTGGAGTACCTGTATATGTCATGCATGATGTCATCATGATATGCACATGTTTATCTTAAATGCCTTTATGCCTACATGATTATGCTATGCGCCTTAGGCATGTTTGTCGTATGTCCTTTTTCGTTACGATTTTTGAGGGTCTGCATTCGTTGCTTCGATTCTCGACCTTCTCTTCAAACCTCGTACTCGTCTCCAAGCTTCACGAGTAATCAACATTTCTCAAATATCACCCATTTGCCCTTGGTTGAACTTTGTACTTGCTTTGAGGCTCTTGTACTTATCAAATTCTTATCTGGGTAATGCTTAGCACTTCTTGTGTTTAGAGTATGTCATTTCACTATTTATCATGTAAATGAACCACATAATGAGATGCATGAAAATGGTTAGGTAGGGACAAAAGGATACCTCACATTTATTCATTTCAAATTTAGCAAACAAAGAAAGTTAATCAATGATAGTAAAAAAAAGTGTCATAAAGAGAAAGGGGATCGCATTTCAACAAATACAAATGCTCTAGATATTCAACGCATGAACTCTTCCACGTTCCTCAATCAAGAATCTTTTCGAGCATGGCTTTCTTGCATAAGAGATTTCGAGTTTTCAGAAATGCTTCAAATACTGTAGTCTCTCTGTTTGACCCACCGTTCAAAATGCCTTGCTTTTTAAGCCAATGCTTGCTTCATTAGAACGCCCTTTCGGGTTTTCATCCTAATCTTTTGTGTTAATCAAGGCGCCCTTTTCGGGTTTTCACCTTGATCCCTCTCTCTTTTTCTTTTTTTCTTTTTTTTAGGCATAATACTTCTTCACAGTATCTGAATTCACTGGATTAGGTAACTCCTTCCCATCCATTTCAGTGAGAATCAAAGCTCCGCCCGAGAATGACTTCTTTACGACGTATGGTCCTTCCCAATTTGGTGCCGATTTTCCTCGTAAGTCATTCTGTATTGGGAGAATCTTTCTCAACACGAGTTCTCCTTCATGGAATTCTCTTGGCCGTACCTTCTTGTCATGAGCAGCGATCATTCTCTTTTGGTACATCTGCCCGTGACAAATTACCTTTAAACGTTTTTCTTCCATGAGGTTTAACTGGTCATATCGAGCTCGAACCCATTCTGCTTCCTCTAATTTCGACTCCATTAAGACTCATAACGAGGGGATCTCAACTTCGATAGGTAACACAGCTTCTATTTCATAGACCAGAGAGAAAGGAGTTGCTCCCGTAGATGTTCGTAGAGATGTGCTATATGCATACAAAGTAAATGGTAACTTCTCGTGCCAGTCTTTATACGTCTCGGTCATTTTCCCAATAATCTTCTTAATATTCTTGTTGGCTGCTTCAACAGCTCCGTTCATCTTTGGGCGATAGGGCGAGGAGTTATGATGCTTTATTTGGAATCGCTCACACACTTCTTTCATCATCTTGTTGTTCAAATTCAAGGCGTTATCTGAAATGGTTCTTTCAGGCAAACCATATCGACAAATGATTTCCTTTTTCAAAAACCTGCAAACTGCAGTCTTCGTCACATTGGCAAACGATGTGGCTTCTATCCATTTTGTGAAGTAATCAACAACCACAAAAATGAATCGGTGTCCATTAAAAGCTTTTGGGGAAATTGGCCCTATAACATCCATGCCCTACATAGAAAAAGGCCACGGAGAAGTCATGACGTGAAGGGGCAAAGGGGCTACATGAATTTTATCACCATAAATTTGACATTTGTGGCATTTTCGTGTGAAATTAATGCAGTTGCTTTCCATCGTCAGCCAGTAATAACCGAGTCTCATAATATTCCTGGCCATAGTGAAACCATTGGCATGTGTCCCGTAAATTCCCTCATGGACATCTTCAAGTATTTTTCTGGCTTCAATAGCATCTATGCATCTCAAGAGTACCTGATCTTTTCCTCTTTTGTACAGGATGTCCCCATCAAGAACGAATCCCGCTGCCATTCTTTTGATTGTTCTTTTGTCGTTCTCATTTGCTTGCTCGGGATACCTTTGATTATTGATGTATTCTAAGATATCATGAAACCATGGCCGTCCATCTGGCTCTTTTTCAATGCTGAAACAATGTACAGGGACTTCATATATGCTCATTTGAAGAGGCATTATTTCTGTTTCTCTGTTTCCTTTAAACATTGAAGCCAAAGTGGCCAGGGCATCAGCTAACTGGTTTTCTTCTCGTGGGAAGTAATTAAAAGTTATTTCTTTGAATTATTTAATCAACCCTGCCACGAGATCACTGTATTTGACTAATTTTGAATCCCTTACTTCCCTATCTCCACGAATTTGATAAATCACCAATGTTGAGTCTCCGTATACCTCAAAAGTTTGGATGTTTCATTACAGGCCTCATATTCCGCTATGTTATTGGTACAAAAGAAATTCAACCTGGCAGTGAACGGATAATGGTTTCCTTCTGGTGATACTAAGACTGCTCCAATCCCATGCCCCAATGCATTCGATGCACCATCAAAGCTCATCCTCCATGACTTTTCTTTTGATGACTCACATTCTTTTTCTGTAAGGCACATCAAGTCTTCATCTGGGAAATCAAATCTCAATGGCTCGTATTCCTCCGTTGTTCAAGTTGCTAAGAAGTCAGCGTTGCGCTCCCTTTTATCGACTTTTGGCTTATATAGACGATATCATATTCTGATAGTAAGATCTGCCATCGTGCCATTCTTCCTGAGAGTGCAGGTGATTCCATCATGTACTTTATTGGGTCCAACTTTGAAATTAGCCATGTCGTATGATACAGCATATATTGCCTAAGTCTCCGAGCTACCCAAACCAGAGCGCAACAGTATTTTTCTATGGACGAATACTTTGCCTCATATTCAGTGAACTTTTTACTGAGGTAGTAGATCGCATTTTCTTTCTTTCCGAACTCGTCATATTGCCCCAGTACGCAACCCATTGAATTCTCGAACACAGTCAAATATAATATCAATGGTCTTCCCGGCATTGGTGGTACTAGCACTGGAGGACTAGACAAATATTGTTTTATCTTGTTAAAAGCCACTTGGCACTCCTCGTTCCATTCTCCGGGATTATGTTTTCGAAGGATTCGAAAGATTGGGTCGCATTGGTTGGTAAGTTGAGCGATAAATCGGGCGATGTAGTTTAATCTCCCTAAAAATCCTCTGACTTCCTTTTGCGTGCGCGGAGGTGGTAACTCTTGAATGGCTTTTATTTTATCTGGATCAACTTCAATGCCTCTCTCACTGACAATGAAGCCAAGCAATTTTCCTGAGGTAGCCCCAAATGTACATTTGGCCGGATTGAGCTTTAGCTGGAACTTTCTCAGTCTGTCGAACAACTTCTTCAGGTTCACTACATGCTCTTCTTCCCCTCAGGATTTAGCAATCATATCGTCGACATAGACCTCTATTTCTTTATGCATCATGTCATGGAATAACGTCACCATAGCCCTCTGATATGTTGCCCCAGCATTCTTTAACCCAAATGGTATTACCTTGTAGTAGAATGTTCCCCACATTGTTACGAAGGTAGTTTTCTCCATATCCTCAAGGGCCATCTTGATCTGATTATACCCCGAGAATCCATCCATGAAAAAGAATAATGAATGTTTTGTTGTGTTATCCACCAACGTATCAATATGTGGTAAGGGAAAATTATCTTTGGGACTTGCTCGATTCAGGTTACGATAATCCACGCACATTCGTACTTTGCCGTCTTTCTTTAGTACCGAAACTATGTTGGCCACCCACTCTGGATATTTGGAGGCTTGTAGGAAGCCAGCATCAAATTGCTTCTTGTCTTCCTCTTTTATTTTCAACAATATCTCAGGTCTCATCCGTCTTAGCTTTTGTTGAATGGGTTTGCATTCTGGCCTTAATGGGAGTTTATGGACCACTAAATCTTCATCCAGCCCTAGCATGTCCTGATATGACCATGCGAATACATCTTTGTACTCACGGAACAAAGCAATCAAATTATGTCTGGTGCCCCTAAAATAGAGGTCCTAATCTTCACTTCTTGCTTCCTTTCTTCAGTTCCCAAGTTTATTGTTTCAACAGATTCTTGATGAGGCAAAATCTGTTTATCTCTTGTTCCACCATTCGTCACAATTTTTGAGGGTCTGCATTTGTTGCTTCGATTCTCGACTTTTTCTTAAAACCTCGTACTCGTCTCCAAGCTTCACGAGTAATCAACATTTTTCAAATATCACCCTTTTGCCCTTGGTTGAACTTTGTCCTTGCTTTGAGGCTCTTGTACTTATCAAATTCTTATCCGGGTAATGCTTAGCACTTCTTGTGTTTAGAGTATGTCATTTCACTATTTATCATGTAAATGAACCACATAATGAGATGCATGAAAATGGTTAGGTAGGGACAAAAGGATACCTCATATTTATTCATTTCAAATGTAGCAAACAAAGAAAGTTAATCAATGATAGTAAAAAAAGTGTCATAAAAAGAAAGGGGATCGCATTTCAACAAATACAAATGCTCTAGATATTCAACGCATGAACTCTTCCACGTTCCTCAATCAAGAATCTTTTCGAGCATGGCTTTCTTGCGTAAGAGATTTTGAGTTTTCAGAAATGCTTCAAATACTGTAGTCTCTCTGTTTGACCCACCATTCAAAACGCCTTGCTTTTTAAGCCAGTGCTTGCTTCATTAGAATGCCCTTTCGGGTTTTCATCCTAATCTTTTGTGTTAATCAATGCGCCCTTTTAGGGTTTTCACCTTGATCCCTCTCTCTTTTTCTTTTTTTTCTTTTTTTTAGGCATAATACTTCTTCACAGCATCTGAATTCACTGGATTAGGTAACTCCTTCCCATCCATTTCAGTGAGAATCAAAGCTCCGCCCGAGAATGCCTTTTTTACGACGTATGGTCCTTCCCAATTTGGTGCCCATTTTCCTTGTAAGTCCTTCTGTATTGGGAGAATCTTTCTCAACACGAGTTCTCCTTCGTGGAATTCTCTTGGCCGTACCTTCTTGTCATGAGCAGCGATCATTCTCTTTTGGTACATCTGCCCGTGACAAATTGCCTTTAAACGTTTTTCTTCCATGAGGTTTAACTGGTCATATCGAGCTCAAACCCATTCTGCTTCCTCTAATTTCGACTCCATTAAGACTCGTAACGAGGGGATCTCAACTTCGATGGGTAACACAGCTTCTATTCCATAGACCAGAGAGAAAGGAGTTGCTCTCGTAGATGTCCGTACAGACGTGCGATATGAATACAAAGCAAATGGTAACTTCTCGTGCCAGTCTTTATACGTCTCGGTCATTTTCCCAATAATCTTCTTAATATTCTTGTTGGCTGCTTCAACAGCTCCGTTCATCTTTGGGCGATAGGGCGAGGAGTTATGATGCTTTATTTGGAATCGATCACACACTTCTTTCACCATCTTGTTGTTCAAATTCAAGGCGTTATCTGAAATGATTCTTTCAGGCAAACCATATCGACAAATGATTTCTTTTTTCAAAAACCTGCAAACTGCAGTCTTCGTCACATTGGCAAACGATGCGGTTTCTATCCATTTTGTGAAGTAATCAACAACCACAAAAATGAATCGGTGTCCATTAGAAGCTTTTAGGGAAATTGACCCTATAACATCCATGCCCCACATAGAAAAAGGCCACGGAGAAGTCATGACGTGAAGAGGCAAAGGGGCTACATGAATTTTATCACCATAAATTTGACATTTGTGGCATTTTCGTGTGAAATTAATGCAGTCGCTTTCCATTGTCAGCCAGTAATAATCGAGTCTCATAATATTCCTGGCCATAGTGAAACCATTGGCATGTGTCCTGCAAATTCCCTCATGGACATCTTCAAGTATTTTTCTGGCTTCAACAGCATCTATGCATCTCAAGAGTACCTGATCTTTTCCTCTTTTGTACAGGATGTCCCCATCAAGAACGAATCCCGCTGCCATTCTTCTGATTGTTCTTTTGTCGTTCTCATTTTCTTGCTCGGGATACCTTTGATTCTTGATGTATTCTAAGATATCATGAAACCATGGCCGTCCATCTGGCTCTTTTTCAATGCTGAAACAATGTACAGGGACTTCATATATGCTCATTTGAAGAGGCATTATTTTTGTTTCTCTGTTTGCTTTAAACATTGAAGCCAAAGTGGCCAGGGCATCAGCTAACTGGTTTTCTTCTCGTGGAAAGTAATTAAAAGTTATTTCTTTGAATTCTTTAATCAACCCTGCCACGAGATCACTGTATTTGACTAATTTTGAATCCCTCACTTCCCAATCTCCACGAATTTGATAAATCACCAATGCTGAGTCTCCGTATACCTCTAAAGTTTGGATGTTTCGTTACAGGCTTCATATTCCGCTATGTTATTGGTACAAAAGAAATTCAACCTAGCAGTGAACGGATAATGGTTTTCTTCTGGTGATACTAAGACTGCTCCAATCTCATGCCCCAATGCATTCGATGCACCATCAAAGCTCATCTTCCATGACTTTTCTTTTGATGACTCACATTATTTTTCTGTAAGGAACATAAAGTCTTCATCAGAGAAATCAAATCTCAATGGCTCGTATTCCTCCATTGTTCGAGTTGCTAAGAAGTCAGCTATTACGCTCCCTTTTATCGACTTTTGGCTCACATAGACGATATCATATTCTGATAGTAAGATCTGCCATCGTGTCATTCTTCCTGAGAGTGCAGGTGATTCCATCATGTACTTTATTGGGTCCAACTTTGAAATTAGCCATGTCGTATGATATAGCATATATTGCCTGAGTCTCCGAGCTACCCAAACCAGAGCGCAACAGTATTTTTCTATGGACGAATACTTTGCCTCATATTCAGTGAACTTTTTGCTGAGGTAGTAGATCGCCTTTTCTTTCTTTCCGGACTCGTCATGTTGCCCCAGTACGCAACCCATTGAATTCTCGAACACAGTCAAATATAATATCAATGGTCTTCCCGGCATTGGTGGTACTAGCACTAGAGGACTAGACAAATACTGTTCTATCTTGTTAAAAGCCACTTGGCACTCCTCGTTCCATTCTCTAGGATTAGGTTTTCGAAGGATTCGAAAGATTGGGTCGCATTGGTTGGTAAGTTGAGCGATAAATCGGGCGATGTAGTTTAATCTCCCTAAAAATCCTCTGACTTCCTTTTGCGTGCGCGGAGGTGGTAACTCTTGAATGGCTTTTATTTTATCTGGATCAACTTCAATGCCTCTCTCGCTGACAATGAAGCCAAGCAATTTTCCTGAGGTAGCCCCAAACGTACATTTGGCCGGATTGAGCTTTAGCTGGAACTTTCTCAGTCTGTCGAACAACTTCTTCAGGTTCACTACATACTCTTCTTCCCCTCGGGATTTAGCAATCATATCGTCGGCATAGACCTCTATTTCTTTATGCATCATGTCATGGAATAACGTCACCATAGCCCTCTAATATGTTGCCCTAGCATTCTTTAACCCAAATGGCATCACGTTGTAGCAGAATGTTACCCACATTGTTACGAATGTAGTTTTCTCCATATCCTCAGAGGCCATCTTGATCTGATTATACCCCTAAAATCCATCCATGAAAGAAAACAATGAATGTTTTGCTATGTTATCCACCAACGTATCAATGTGTGGTAAGGGAAAATTATCTTTGGGACTTGCTCGATTCAGGTCATGATAATCCACGCACATTCGTACTTTACCGTATTTCTTTGGTACCGAAACTATGTTGGCCACCCACTCTGGATATTTGGAGGCTTGTAGGAAGCCAGCATCAAATTGCTTCTTGACTTCCTCTTTTATTTTCAACAACATCTCAGGTCTCACCCGTCTTAGCTTTTGTTGAATGGGTTTGCATTCTGGCCTTAATGGGAGTTTATGGACCACTAAATCTTCATCCAGCCCTAGCATGTCCTGATATGACCATGCAAATACATCTTTGTACTCACGGAACAAAGCAATCAAATTATGTCTGGTGCCCCTAAAATAGAGGTCCTAATCTTCACTTCTTGCTTCCTTTCTTCAGTTCCCAAGTTTATTGTTTCAACAGATTCTTGATGAGGCAAAATCTGTTTATCTCTTATTCCACCATTCTTAGCAAGTCAGGAGACGAGACATAGTCTTCAGCATTTTCTTCGGCTTTGAACTCTCCTAAACAAACAGCCTTCTCAAAATCAATTTCAGGACTCATAACGGGTTTGTTCATGCAATTGATATCTGAGCACCTGAAAGTTGAATGGAAAAGGAAACTATAGAGGGGCATCTAAGTATTGAAACCAACAAACTGAATGTTATGGTATGGCATGAGGCAAATGTAAAGATAGGCTATGAAATGATTATGGAATTAGTGATAATGTGAAAAATTGTGACAAAATGCATCTTCATTTATATTCATTTAAATGATAAAGAGCGAATGCAAGTTCTTACAAAAGAATTCTATTATATCTAAGTACATAACAGAATGTTAACGTTTGAGCATTACTTTGAAGACTTATAAACTACAAGAACATCCTCGGCAGTCCAATTGTTCAACATGAAACCCGGGGGACAAGGGCGTATCTTTGAGACGTCTTTACTCGCGTCAGCTCCTTTGTCAATGACATTTATAATGATATTCTGAAAACCCTCTTCGATCATTAACATTGTGCTTTGTGCACTATACTGCCCTGGGTATATCATTCCCGTAGACGTAAATGTTCTTAACAAAGGAGGGAATTCCATGGGCTCCCATTCTGGTTCTCGGCCTAATGTTCTTGCGATCCTTCTTTCCTGATTTTTCTTCCACTGCTTTCTTCTTTGACGCATGTCCATCTGGAACCCTAAACCGTATCGAGCCTTGTGGTGTACTGGGTTTAGAGCCCCGACTATTCCTTGCAGATATCTTCCTAAACCTCTTCTCGCTCGAGCTCCCCTTTCTACAGTCAATTTGACACCCGTTCTAGTATTTCTAGACAGTTTTGGCACCGGAATTCTGTTTCCCTCGGCGACAAAAGTGGCATTGATGAATTCAAGGGATCGAAAGGAGTATTCCACTGCGTCCTTGCTTACTTTAAGGTATGGCGCATCAGCAGAGATAGATGCGACAATGTCTTCTTCTCCCTCGATAGTGACCAAACAGCCATCCATGATAAATTTCACCTTTTGATGGAGGGATGATGGGACCACTCCAGTGGAATGGACCTAGGGTCTTCCCAGAAGGCAGTTATATGAGGGTGTAATGTCCATGACTTGGAACTTGACATCATATATGTAGGGACCCACTTCCAGAAGGATCTCAATCTTCCACATGACTTCACGCCTTGTCCTATCGAATGCCCTTACCGTGGAATGACAGGGCCTTAAATAAGACAAATCCATCAGAATTCTGGAAAGTGTGGTCAAAGGCATGACTTTGAGTGCCGACCCATTATCGATGAGTACGTTCGGTATTATGTAGCCCTTGCAGCGAGTCGTAATATGCAGTGCTTTCACTGAGCCTCTACCATTGGGTGGTATTTCATCATCAGTAAAAGAGATGAAATTATCCGCATTCAAGTTGTTCATCCATCTGTCAAGCTTCTCTACGGATATATTGTTTGCTACATAAGCTTGATTTAACACTTTCAGCAAAGCATTCCGGTGTGGCTCCGAATTTAACAGCAGGGATAAAACCGAGATTCGTGCTGGTTGCTTATTCAATTGTTCCACCACATTGTATTAATTGTGCTTGATAAATTTCAAGAACTCCTGTGCTTCCTCTTCATCCACAGGCTTTTTAGTCTCTTGCACGGGTGGAATTTCTTGCTCGACTTCGACCTCATGCATCACTCCTTTCCCTTTCTGCTTCCAGTCACTGTTCTTCTTCACTGGTTCGACCTCTTTCGAATAACATCTTTCACTTCGGGTAAAATGACCTACCTCTCCTACATCTCCAGTTATGGCTTTGAGTTTTTCATCTTCAGGTGTGACGATATTGACGTCGTATTTCTATGGTACGGATTTGTCATCTTTGTACGGGAAAGGAGACGGTACTTCGATTATCATTTTTGGTTTCACCGGCTCTTTCGTCGCGTCGTAATAAATTACTAATGGTCGATTAGAGCTATAAGGAGGACCTGATGATTGGCTGTCAGAAGCGCATATTTCTCTTTCGTTGGCCTCTTCCCTCTTGTTAAGGACATTGATTTCCTTATTATCCATCTGGTCTTGAAGAAACCTTTTAAAATCCTTACATGACTGAATGTCATGTCCTACAATTCCATGGAAATTGCAAAAACTTTGACCTTCTTCTTCAAGAATTCTATCGGGGTGACAAAGCAATCCTTTCTTAACCAGAACCTTCCAGATTTTCTGCAGAGGCGTCCTTATTTCCGAAACACATCTTCTGACTTTCCATTCGTCCTCTTTCCCCACTGTGCTCACATTTCCTTCGGTATGGTTAGGGAATGGGTTCCCAGTTGCGTTACTGGCACTATCGAATCGTAGGATACCCGCGTCAATGAGTCCTTGAACTCTCCTCTTAAAGGCTAGGCAATTCTCCGTGGAATGCCCCTAGTTCCCCGTGTGGTATGCACAACTAGCGTTTGGATCATACCACTTTGGGTATGGAGGTTTAAGGGATGCCATGTAATGGGGAGAAATTAGCTGTTTCTCCAAAAGTTTTGGGTATAATTCCCCATACGATCAGGGATGAGAGTAAATTGCGGTCTCTCGGAATTAGGCCTTGCTGGTCTTGGTTCGTTTCTGGGCTGGCTTTGAGCGGGTACCGTGTTTTGTGGGAATGTGGTGACGGGTTTTTGGTTGTTCGTGGCGTATACGGGGTAGGAAGGAGGTGGTGCTTGGTAGTAAGGGGTTTGAAGGGGATAATAGAAATTTAGAGGAGGATAATTTCGAGGTCGGGGTTGGTTTGGATATGGATTAGGGGTATAACAGCTTCCCATTCCCACCATATAAGCTTCTGGTTCTTTCTTCTTCATGGGCGCTACTCTTCTTAAACTTTCTTGACCTTCCATTCTACCGCTCTTGACGGCATTCTCTATAAGCTCACCGGATATTACAATATCCGCAAAGTCCTTCGTGGCACTTTCCACTAATTTGTCATAAAACGGTGCTTTCAAAGTATTGATGAAGAGAACGGTTATCTCCGTTTTTGTTAGTGGGGGTTCTACTTGGGCTGAGACGTCCCTTTATCTCTGCGCATGCTGTCTAAAAGTTTCTGACGGCTTTTTCTCCATCATTTGCAAAGTCATCCGGTCTAGCACCATATCTGATACATACTTGTATTGCTCACAGAATGCTGATGCCAAGTCCTTCCAGGATCGGATCTTTTCCCTACTAAACTGGTTATACCACCGAAGAGCCGATCCTACTAGACTATCTTGAAAGCAATGTATGAGTAGTTTATCTTCGTTCACGTAACCCGTCATTTTTCGGCAAAACATTACAAGATGCGCTTTTGGACATCTTGTCCCATCGTACTTTTCAAAATCAGGCACCTTGAACTTCGGAGGCAGAACAAGATCGGGCACCAAGCTGAGTTCTTTGGCGCTCAATGTAGAGAAGGCTTCAGTACCTTCTATCGCCTTGAGCCTTTCTTCCAAGCTCCTATATTTGTCCTGAACATCCTGATCGTTCATTTTCAACCTAGCTATCTCTGTTGGATCGTCCAAATCTGGAACGAGTGGATCAGCAGGACTAGCTCCTGAGTTTGATACGAATACTCCTTACCCTATATGAGTAGGTGGCACCGCTCGTTGCTCTAGGTCTGTGGGTTCCCCTTGGGTGTACCTTCTTTGTGTTGCGTGGGCATGCGGCGAAGTGAATCCTGGGGGATAGAGCGGATCTTGACTGTGATTAACTCTTGACCGAGGTTCCTCGACGTTAGGGCTCTACATGGGTCCCTTTCCTTTAACTAAAACTTACATTATTTCCATTATTTTGGCCATTTGGTCCCTTTATTCGAGTGATTCTTCTCGAGATCTCACCATTAAATCTCTTGTCTCTTGCTGCGACTTGGCCAACTACTCTTGTAATTCCCTCTGAAGTCTTTCCATCCTTTCAATTCTTTCATTGAATTCAGCCTCCATTGCCCTAGCTTGTCGACGCGTTCTATACAAATGACATGGTTCCAATCTCGTGGTATTACAACTGTAAATTGTATGTTTTAACCTCAGCGAACGATTATGGGATATGCAATAATGAATGAATGAATGAATGCATAAATGTCAAATGAATGTTAATCATGAAAGAAATGCAAGAAGTTGGTGTTGATTTCAAGATAGCCCCTATTTTAGGCATTCCATTCATCAAAAGAGTTCATTACAAAATATTTTATCGTTTTCGATTCAGCTATTACACAAACTTCCTAGCTATATCGCTGTATTTCTTTACTCGCGCTAAGAACTCTAATATATTTGATCTTTGACTTGGAGGGAATTGGCAAATGAGAATTTCAGCTTCTTCCGATAATTGCACCACGTGCATGGCTACCCCACGAACTTCATTGATCAAATAGCTAAGTTGCATTTCTTTTTCTTGGAGGCCCTCTTCGTAAGCACGAACGTCTCTATCATACTAACTATCTTTTTCTTCCAAAGCCTTCAAGAGAGTATCTAGCTGTTGTTGACGATCTTGCAGCATACCTTCTAACTCTCTTATCCTTTCTTTTAGTTCTTGACGTTTAGATCGACTAGTCATTACCTCGGCAGACACAGCTTCATATTCGGCGTTCTTCTTCCTCAATTCTATCATAGCCCGCGCAGCCTTTTCTTTCTCTTTCTTCGCTTTTCCTTTCCAAAATTCCATCCTACCTTTAATGTTGCTTATCTCTTCTTTCCATTTTGCCGACGACTTGCCCAGCCCACTAATTTTTATTATGCCTCTTAACTTTTTATTTTCCAGATAGAGGTCCCTTAAGTCATTTTTCACTACTTGAACTTTTTTTCCACTTTCTCGGTTCTGGATCTTTCAATCTGATCGTCGATCTTCAATTGTAGTTTTCCTCTTGAAGAGCACTAAGGTCCCGAGACATCTTGGCCTTTTCTCGTTCAAATTATTGTCTTGCCATTTCTAGCTTAGACGGCATTTCCTCCGAGAAAAGATTCTGGATGGTGTAGTTTATTGACGAGATTTGCTGACTGTTCACCCGTTGCTTTCTCCATATGTCGTAATCTTAGGTGAGAGTGTCAGCGTATAAAGCTAATTCTATGAGATGAATTCTTTTCCAAGACTTTGCGATAGCTCGAACCCTCTTCCTATATCCCTCGCCCGCAAAAGCAAACTCTGACTATGCTAATCCTCCAGTGGTAGCTATGAATTGTCGCGAAGAAAATTGCCTTTGGACCATTAACGGAGCATATCCAACTCCTCCCCATAACCCGAGTAGTGGCACCCAATCTTGATCTCCGACCTTGTATAGCAGAATTGACAGGCGTATCCACGGGGCTCTCCAAGTTATGTCATCGGCGCGAAGATTCTGAAAGACTGAGACCCAGTGTTGTTCAGTGACCTCTTTTGGCCATTCTTTCTTAAGATAAGCTTCTAACGGGAAGAATGTTTTAGAAAACATATGGAACGGTGTGCGCTCTACTTTCCAGAAGTGGCTCAGAATCCAAACATTAAGTAACTACGCGTATTCGATAAAACGACCTTCCTCTTTCTTCCTACAGCTACTTATTGATCTGAAGGTTTCGGCCAGGATAGTTGGGACGGGGTTGATTCCTTGTTTTAACCTTTCAAAGAAATCTACCACCGCAACTTCTATGTGTCCAAGGACCTTCGGGAAGATGATCAAACAGTAAATGGCCAGAGCGAATAGATTTACCCTTTTCAACATGTCGGGAGGGTTCAGAACCAAGTCTCGTAGGGAAGACCATGGAATGCAAATGGTTTCATTCTTCGTCTTTATCTATTTTTCGGCCCACGCGTCAGTCATGTCTGTCAATCTCACTAACTTTTTCTTGAAGGTCATTGGCTTAGGTTCTTTCACATATATCTTATAAGGTTGTACGTTTTCGACACGAAGCAAAGTAGCATACTCTTCTATAGTCGGGGTCATGTCTTCTTGATTGAAAGTAAAACATTGGTAGGCCGGATCCCAAAATCTGACCATGGCTTGGATCAATCGTTCGTCTACGTTGACAGTAATCAAGTTGGCTATGTCCCCATATCTTTCAGTAAAGATACCCCTAATGTCCAAGTCCCACTGATTCCAAACCCGAACCAAATCTTCAAGGTTATTCTGGAGAACATTCACAGTTACGTGCTCGGGCAAATTGGCAATACATCCCTCCACTAGACTATCCCCTCTTTCTTTCTGATTCTTTAGAGACCAGTCTCGAGCCGCGGTATTCCTCTCGGTTGTTTGTATAATTGACTCTTCCATTAGAAACCCATTTTTTGGCAACTGATCTCTAGTCAACACCTTCCTAATATAATGCCTATAATGCATGATGGAAAAAAAAATAAGGCAAAGACAAACAACCTTGATTAGTAATTAAGTATAGGCAGAAAAACATGGAAAATTTAACAAATCGAACTACCCAAATCTAATTTATTAAACAGACCTAGTCCCCTTGTATAGAAAGTGAAGATACAAAAGATAGGAGGCGTTCCTCCCTTGCACTTATTTTGGTGACTACTAAACGGATTGAGGTTTGGCATGGCTCTAGTTAAATAGCTCGTACAGTTCACTATATGCGGTTTTGGTTCTAGATAGGTACTCGAATTGTCTGTACTGTCATCTGCTAAGATTAGTACGACGCTTCGGTCATAACCCATCACAGGCTCACGAGTTTAATTCAAGGGGTTACATTTACTTATGCCTATGCGGAGGGACAAGTTAACTCACGAAAGTATAAGTCATATGTAACCCGAAAGTATTCACTAGCTTGTACGGAGGGACGAGTTAACTCACGAAGGCGTAGCGTTTACTTTCACTTAAACGGACGAGGCCTGGGTAGAGAGCTCATGTTATGCAAAATGCAAGTGCACGGTGTGTGGGATAAACTCACAAACCTTTACGTTTTATTTAAAAAACTAGACCAAAACCAAAACCATAAAAATTTAAAGCTGAATAACAATCGGATAAAACAAGTTGGGAGAATATATACAACACTTCAAAAAACCAATTTTGGGATCACGACTAAATATTAATTCGAACAAGGAATTTTGAAAATTTTGATAACACGCGTTTAAGTGACTCGACTCTCAAAAACAGACATCCCCAGTGGAGTAGCCAGCTGTAGCGACGTAAAAATTTCTTCTTTTGGTCACTAATTGAGGCGATTTATTGGAAATTTAAAAACCGACTTTCGATTTTATTAAAAAAGAGAGTCGCCACTGATCCTTTTTCCTAGGTGTGATCGGACACCTAATAAATCCTCTTTTTCAAAAGAAAATTTATTTTTTAAACAAAAAGAAGGCCGAGTTTAGGTCTACGTTTAAAGCCAGAGAAAAAATAGGGTTCGGGAGTCGGTTACGCACGAGGAAGGTATTAGCACCCTCGCGACGTCCAAAATTAGTATCTTATTAAACTTGTGTTGTCTTGATTTTCAAAAGTACAAATTCAATCTGACATTTACTCGTGATCCAATTGAAAAATGAGAATTTTTAGTTTTCGATTTTTTAGAAAGTGTGTCCCGTTTTTAACACGAGCCGATGAATTTCACCCAACATAGCGATGAAATCGATGGCTTAATGTTAAATCGGTACATTGCTTTATTTTTTAAATTAATTAAAACATGAGAAAAAAATATTCCTAAAGTGAGAAATTAAAATAGATAAACGATACAAAAAAAAGATATCATTAATGAAAAATATTAACATGGAATACTAGAATATTAGAATAACAATAATAACGATATTTACAAAAAAAAAACAAATCATGTACTAATAATAAAATAGGAAAAAATGATATATTTGGTAATAATAATATAAAATAAAAATATGTACATAAAAATACATATATATATGCATATAATAAATATATGTAATAATAATATCTACAATAAAAGAAAATATTAGGAAACATACATAAAAATATATACATAAAATTTTTTTTACAACAATAATATAAAATAATGATATGTACAAAATATATATATGTACATAATATAGTTATAAAAATATATATATTAAATTCGGAATAGGTAAATAATAATAAAAAGGGTAAGAATGTACCGAAGCCCCAATGTTATGGATTACTGAAATTAATCTCTTTTCTTCTCGGACTGTTGAAATGGGCCTTTGTTGGTGATCTTCACCGGATTAGATTGCCGCAAATAGAGTCAGGTTGACCCGACCATTTTAAAATTTAATATTTTTTATTATTGTAATTTTTTTAGACCAATTTTTGTTTAGCCCAATTACAAATAAAATCTACATAAAAGATACAAAATCCAAATTACTTCAACCCAACACAAACCAACCTCAGCCCACTAACTTAATAATCCAACACAACCAACCCAACCCACTAACTTAACATATCACCCAACCCACTAATTAACCCAAACTAAATTTAACCCATCAAACCTTACATAAACCAACCCATTAACTAAAATATTTCTTTTTTTTAATACTAAACCCCCCAAAAAAACAAGTTCCAGCAGCAAACAAAGAAAATCCAAACTTCAAGCTGCCTATTCTCCCTCTCCTTCCACCGTGCGTGTCACCAGCAGCCACCGTATGTACCACATGAAATCAGGCTACGGGTAGTTGAGGTTTGGGTTTTGGAGTGGCTGATAATCGATTGGCTCGGGTATTTAGAGTGGGTTTCGGTTTGGGAGCTTGGTTGTGGTGTTAATGGTGGTTAGTCTTTGGTTGCTTGGTTGCTTGCCAGATATTGGAGTTTTTTCTTGCTTAGATTGCTGAATGTTCCTTTTTGTTGTTTTTTTTGCTGGAAAATTTTTTTGCTGAAATTTTTTTTTGCTCTTTTTTCTCAAATGGGAGAATCCTCCTCTTTTTTGTGTGGTTTTTTTTTTATTTCTCCCATTTTGCTTGTTTTTATGCTATTTGCAGGTAGTGGGTGAAGAAGGAGCAGCCACCCATGTTTGTGGCCTGAAAATCTGGGAAGTGGGTACCCTAAATCACGTAATCTGTCTGAAGGACCAAATCACAAATGCAGCAAAACTTCTGGGGCTAAATGTATTTTTTAGAAAATTTAAGGTTAAAATGCAATTTAAGGAAAGTTTAGGGGTCTAAGTAAAATTTAAAGAAAGTTTAACGGTCAAAATGAAATTTAGGAAAAGTTTAGGGGTCAAAATGCAATTTTTACAAACTCTAGTCGAACAAAAATTTAGTGTTTACAAACATCAGTAAGTATTTTATGGTAACTACTAAATTAATCTTTTGTAATCTAATATATAGATTAAGAGAGGAAATGTTGTCCAAAGTTTGAGTCCATAACTTATTTGAACTCAAGACTCAGAGATAGTGCTGAGGGACAAGGAATTGCCCCCTCGACCACCTTCCCCACTTAAATCTAACTTTTATATTTCTTATTCTATTCACATAGACAATGCACGTAAAGTTTTGAATAAATACCTTGAAAGGGTCTCCAACCATAAAGACAAAGGAAGAAAGAGATAAATTAGACAACCTCAACCATTGGCCGTCCTTGACCTAAATTTCCAGCCCTGAAATTTTATCCTCGCAAATGAGTGTGCTGATTGGTTTATCTGTACGAGGAAAGAGTCCACTCTCAAACTTCCCCGATGGAGGGGCCATGTATTTCACCATCCGCATCAGCGTTGTGTAGCTCATCTTCAATGACTCCTCCCCTAACCCATAACTATCAATTATCATTAACCAGTTTAACTTGTTTAGCTCTTCCATTTGTGTCGCCAGGGTGTATACAAATGTCACTAGAATAAAATATCAAAATATCACTCAACTCCAACCAGAAATGAGATACCAAATCTACCCAACCTGCAGAATTAAATATGTAAAACAATTTTTCTTACCAAAAGTGTGGGTAACCATCAGGCCACATAAGTTGAGCAAAGCTTTTAACAGAATCATAGTTGGAGGCATCTCCAACTCCGAAGCCTTCATACAATAAAGAAATCTGAGGGCATGATCCAACCCAACCATGGAAAGGCATGGGACTAACATTCTTCTGTTTCCTCTCTACTGGGACCTCAACCAGTTCTTTAATCAACCTAAAAACCTCTTCTCGAACTTTCGTTGATATCTTTTCTTATACCACCTCAAAAGAGCCTCACGAACCCTCTTGCACACACGATTCCACCCATCAGTACCTCGCTTCAAATCCGATGAACGGAACTCAATGACTGGGTACTCAATTTCAGCATGGACACCCATGTTCTAGAATTTTTTGTTATGCTCTATGGAAATGTTCCCTTAAACTAAATCAGCTTGTAAATTAACTTTGTTTCTCTCTAGGTAGGGAATTACGTCTATTTATAGGCTTAGGTAGAAATCCACTGGCAGCTCTTTCCTATGCCCCTTCCCATGCTCCGCCTGTTCACTTTTCATTTAAGAAGCTTGTAATGTTATTAAATTAAAAGGGAAAAAATATTTATTTTTTAAGAAAATGAAGTGAACAAAATAATTTTTATTGTTTTTAGTGAAAAATAAGTATTTTAATAATAAATAAATAAAATATTTTTTACTGGTAAGATTACATGGAGCTTTTGATAAGAATGACAATAAATAATTAGTTTCGGCTCCAACAGAGTTGATTCACACAAACTCGTATTTAAAATTTAATTATAAAATTATATAAATGTTAATATTAGATTATTTATTACTTTGTCATTTTTAACAGTAAATCGATTCATTTGAATCGAGTGAGCCGTACTTGAATTTTTTTTTTAAATTTTGTTGTTGTCGACCTAACTTGACCCTTGAATACTTTTAATTTTATAGTAACATGTCAAAATGTTATATTCTAAGTCACTTTGCCTACTTGTTATATTTATTATGCAATTTATATATACAAAAATAAATATAAAAACTTAATATATTAAAAAAGTTAATTGTTTGGTCTAATATTTTAGATCTAATTGAAAAATCAATTTATCAAAACTCAAGTATGGAACAATCTTCAACTATTTCTATTTTTATGTTGTATAAATTTAAAATATTATGATCAAATAAATTAAATTGTTTTTAATTTATTATTACAATTTTTATTCTCTTTTTAATTTTAATTTTAAAAAATGAATTAAGAAAAAACACTTTTTATAAAGGAAAGACAACTTATCCTTATTTTATTAAGGGGCACAGAAGGGCAAGGGGTTTTCACCCGGAATTACGTCTATTTATAGGGTAGAAATGCCACCTTTTCCCTTTTCACTTAAGAAAGGTGCAATGTCATTAAAGGGAAAAAAAATATTTTATAAAATGAAGAGAACAAAAGAAAATTTTATTGTTTTTAGTGGAAAAAAAAGTATTTTTAATAACAGATAAATTTTTTTATTGGTAAAATTACCTTTAAGCTTTCGGTAAGAATGACAATGTATAGTGCATATTTTCAAATGCTTAACTTGTTTTTTTTTTTTTTGAATTTAGATATTACGGATTGAAATTATATTCAAATTTAAATATTTTAATTATTATATGGAACAGATCCGAAGTGGATGCAAATTTTAACCCTCGAATATCCATTATTAAAATATACTTTTGTGAATAATTTATTTGGATAAGATATCCACCATCTAAATCCTCATTTTTATGGATGTTCATATTCAGATATCAAAGTCCATTATCCATTTTACCTTTTTACTTATAAAATGCGTATATAACTGATTTTAATATTCGGTGGATATTTTAATGAAATTTTATTCGAATAGAAATACTCAGATTTAAAGTGGATAATAAATATTTTAGATTTTAAAGCATATATTAAAATAAAAATAAATAATGTATGTTTTTTTCTAATTTTTTGTAAAATTTATTTTCTAATCTGTAAATCTACTTTAAAATCCGAATAATTTATTATCCATATTAAATATGTGTATTTCTATCCAAAACTAAATTTATTAAATCACCCATCAAATATCCAAATCAGCTAATTAATATATGCATTTAGTAAGTAAAATTAAAATAAAAAAAAGTTTAAAATCACAAGTCATGTTCCAACCCAATTTTTCTATTTGTCATTTTAATTTATATTATATAAGACATGAAGTATTCACTTAAACGTAGTGAACCCAACTTAATTTTTTTTTTAAATCAAGTTATTTTCGATCCAATTTGACTCCTCTTATTTTTTTAGTGATAAAAAAGAGAGTACTTAAACTAATTACAAAATCTAAATATTCCCCTAATGGGGAGGCTTCATATATAAGCATAAATAATAAGATTTGTGATGAACTAGTTTAACCAATCTATTAGCATCCTGATTGTCTTTCCTGGGGATATGTCGAACGTGTCATTGCTCAAATCGTATCAGCAACTGATAGATTTTCCTGATCAAGATAGAATTAGAGTTGTTTCTTGTCCTCTCCTGAATAGCTTTTACTACCTCAAGATTATCAGTCTTAATTAAAATGCTATCAAAGTCACGATCACTTAAAAGGGGTCAATGTAGTGACCCGATAGTCACGGGTAATTGAAAAGTGTATTTCGGGTCTTCGTTTTATAAAACAGTTTGTAAATATTTATTAAAAATATTTAAGAAGTTAGTTGTGTTTAGTTGTGTGATTAACTAGGTTTTGGTTAGGTAAATTAGCTTGAGTTAAGGGTAATTAGGTATAAGGATTAAATTGAATAAAGTGTGAAAGTTTAATTATAGATTAAAGAGTAAAAGAACTAAATAAGCAATTAAACCTTAATTGACAAGTGGATGGTGTAGATAAAAACATGTTTTAAAATAAAATTCATAAATTAAATTAAATTATATATATTTACTTATTATATTGCCAAATTTGAAAATTAAGATATTGAAAACAAAATTTAAAATATTGCATTATTATTGTTATAGGCCAATTTGGCCCACTTACATTCATCAGACCTAATACCCACTAACCTAAACCCACCAGACCCATATACCACTAAACCCATCAGCTCACCACCCCGAATAACCTAATCCCTAAAACCCATTTACAACCCAAGCCCACCTAGAATAAACCCAATAACTGAGAAGCCCAAACCCATACATCAACAAACCCTAATCCTAACCCGAACACCTCAGCAGCCACCTACCCCCATCGACAAAGTCACCTCAGCGCCGCAACACCCATGCCATGGCCACCAACTCTCCCCACTTACCCTCTGTCACCGGACTGCTCCACCTGCATAGCAAATGACACACACAACAGCAACCGAAGGGGAAACAAATAGTATAACGAGTGGGCTATAAAGCCGAATGGGAAACGAATGTAAAGGGGAGGATTTTGGAATAAATGCAATTTATATACAAATAGTGACCTGAAGAAAAGTATAATACAAGAACAACATCAAAACAGATATCCCAAAAAAAGTGAAAGTCAAAAACAAAAAAAAAACAAAGGTAATCTGTTATCTTATTTTTTGAATCGGTCTCATTTATTTTTTGTCTTTTTTCTTTTTTCCTACTTTTACTCATGCATGTACATATATTATAATAACAATAAAAAGAAGATTTAAAAACAAAAAAAAAATCTTACCTTTGCGATTTTCGGCCACCGTACAGGCGACGAAGATCCATCGGCATTGGTGGCCCTCCGGGCTGGATTCTGGACTTAGTCCAGAGAAAAAATGAGCCCCCCTCTCTTTTTTTTCCCAAACAAGCAGAAATGAAAAATTTTCTAATTTTTTTAACTTATATAGGGGTCTGGAACGGCGTCGTTTTGGGCCTTGCATTTAAGCACTGAAACGGCGTCGTTTCACCATGCCCGACCCGTTCGACCCGAACCCGCTTCAGGATCCGCGTGTTTTTGCGAAAGGGGTTAATTGCGCTTCAAGCCCTTCTGCTTTTTTCTGTTCTTTTCAATCAGGTTTTAGTTTTTTTTTCAAATTGGCCCTGAAATTTACGTTTGTTTTTAAATTGATCCTTCATGCTGCACAGCGTTTTAAAAGGTAAGGGAAATTGCTGTTTCGGCCCCTCAATGTTTAACGCGTGTTCGAATGAGTCCCCCTCTTCTGTTTTTATTCTAAATTCGCCCCACAAATTTCGATTTTAATTCCATTTCGTCCTTTTTCTTACCTTTTCTCATTTTAATGTTATTGTATTTATTACTATTTATATTATTATTATCACTGTTATTATTAATATAGGCTTTGTTATTTGTGTATATATCTTTAATATGTATATGTATGTATGTATATAGTATTATTAATTTTTGCTTTAACGTTATTACTATTTTCTTATCATTATTATATTATTATTATATTATATTTAGTATTATCTTTAATATTATATTTCTATTATTATATTTATTATTATCTATTACTTTATTTTATTTTAATATTATTATATTATATTCACCTTTTATATTTTATATTATTACTATTACTTATATTTACTTATATATATATACGTATTTTATGTACATATAGCTTTTATATAGTTTTTTTTATTACTTTGTTTTTTATTTTACTTTGTTATATTTGCTTTTCGTATTTTATTATTCTGCTAGCATTATTATTTTATTATTACCGCTATTAACACGTGTATATACATCATGTACATACTCTTAGTATTATTACTATGTATTCGATTTTTATATATATACATGTATGTAACTGTATGTACTCATAGTTGTTTTAATATTATTCTTATTCCTAATATATATATATTACATATGCATGTTTAAATACCATATTATATACATATATTTTATATCTATTCTTATATATTATTATTTTTGTTATTATACATATTATTTTCACTATTATCACTTATTATTTTATTTTAATATTATTATATATATTCTTCATATATGTTATGTACATACTTTTTTTCAATATCTATTTTATATATATGTATATATTATGTATATATTTTAACATTACTAGTTATATATTTTTACTATCTTATGTATATACTTCAAACACTATATATAGTATATTTCTAACACTATTACTATTTATATATATACATATATACTCTTAATTATCTTTATATGTATATTCATTGTGTTCTCATTGTGTTCTCGTATTTGATACTATTGTTACATTTAATATCGCGTGCATTGTCATTGTTTTTAATATTATTGTTATATGTATTATGTGCCTTGATGTATTTCCAACTATTATCTTTCGTTTCCTGCTCATTTTTATATATTACCCCGTTGTTCATTATTTTAAAATATTTATTCGTGTTTTTATTTATTTCAATAAGCAAGGCAACGTACCGATTTAAACACTATGCCATCGATTTCATCGCTATGTTGGGTGAATATCAATCGACTCGTGTTAAAATGGTATATCCTTCTCAAAAGAAAACGAAACTTGAAATTTCTCGTGTTTTGATCAGATCACGATTCAATGTTACTTTGAACTTGCAATTTTGAAAATTAAGACAACACTTGTTTATAAGATACCAATTTTGGGAGTCGCGAGGGTGCTAATACCTTCCTCGCGCGTAACCGAATCTCGAACCCTAATTTTTCTCTGGACTTTCACGTAGACCTAAACTTGGCCTTCTTTTTGTTTTAAAAATAAATTTATTAGGTGTCCGATCACACCTATAAAAAGGATCGGTGGCGACTCCCTTTGTTAATAAAATTGAAAGTTGGTTTTCAAATGTTTAATAAATCGCCACAATTAGCGATCAAGCGAAACTAAAATTTTTACGTCGCTACAGCTGGCGACTCCACTAGGGAGATATTTTTGAGAGTCGAGTCGAATTAAACGAGTGTTGTCAAAATTTTCAAAATTTCTTGTTCAAATTAATATTTAATCGTGATCCTAAAATCGTGTTTTTGAGAAATCATGCATTTGCATCGTGTTTTGTCTGGTTGTTTTAAAGCTTTAAATTCATATGGTTTTAGTTTTGGTTTAGCTTTTAAATAAAACGTAAAGGTTTGTGAGTTTCTCCCCACACACCGTGCACGTGCATTCTTGCATAACATGAGCTCTGTACCCGGGCTCCATCCGTTTAAGTGAAAGTAAACGCTATGCCTTCGTGAGTTAACTCGTCCCTCCACACAGGCTAGTGAATACTTTCGGGTTACATATGACTTATGCTTTCGTGAGTTAACTTGTCCCTCCGTATAGGCATAAGTAAATGTAATCCCTCGAATTGAACTCGTGAGCCTGTGATGGGCTACGACCGAGGCTTCGTACTAATCTTAGTAGATGACAATACGGACAAGTCGAGTATTTATCTAGAACCGAAACCGCATATAATGAACCATACGAGCCACCTAGTTAGAGCCATGCCGAACCTCCGTCCGTTAATAGTCACCGAAATAAGTACATGGGAGAAACGCCTCTTCCCTTTTATTTCTTTGACACTTACACTTTCTATTTTGATTTTCCGTAATTCATGTTTATTGTACTAATCAAGATATTTTTCTGTGTTCTTATTTTGCATCATGCATTATAGGCATCATATTAGGAAGTTGTTGACTAGAGATTGGTTGCCAAAAAACGGGTTTCTAATGGAAGAGTCAATTATACAAACAACCGAGAAGAATGCCGTGGTTCGGGACTGGTCTCTAAAAACTCAGAAAGAAAAAGGGGATAGTCTAGTGGAGGGATGTATTGCCAATCTGCCCGAGCACGTAATCATGAATGTTCGCCAGAATAACCTTGAAGATTTGGTTCGGGTTTAGAATCAGTGGGATTTGGACACTAGGGGTATCTTTACCGAGAGATATGGAGACATAGCCAATTTGATTGCTGTCAACGTAGACGAACAATTGATCCAAGCCATGGTCAGATTTTGGGATCCGGCTTACCAATGTTTTACCTTCAATCTAGAAGATATGACTCCAACTATAGAGGAGTACGTTGCTTTGCTTCGTGTTGAAAATGCATAATTCTATAAAGTATACGTGAAAGAGCCTAAGCCGATGACCTTCAAGAAAAAGTTAGTGAGATTGACAAACATGACTGACGCATGGGCTAAAAAACAGATAAAGAAGAAGAATGAAACCATTTGCATTCCATGGTCTTCCCTACGAGAATTGGTTCTGAACCATCCCGACATGTTGAAAAGAGTGAATCTGTTCGCTTTGGCCATTTACGGTTTGATCATCTTCCCGAAAGTCCTTAGACACATAGAAGTTGCGGTGGTGGATTTTTTCGAAAAATTAAAACAAGGAATCAACCCTGTCCCGACTATCCTAGCCGAGACCTTCAGATCCTTAAACAGTTGTAGGAAAATGGGGAAAGGATGCATTATCGAATGCGTGGCAGTTACTAAATGTCTGGATTTTGAGTCACTTCTGGAAAGTAGAGCGCACACCGTTCCATATGTTTTCAAAAACATTTGCCTCGTTGGAAGCTTATCTCAAGAAAGAATGGCCAAAGGAAGTCACTGAACAGCATTGGGTCTCAGTTTTTCAGAACCTTCGCGCCGAGGATATAACGTGGAGAGCACCGTGGATCCGCCCTTCAATTCTATTATACAAGGTTGGAAATCAAGATTGGGTACCACTATTTGGGTTATGGGGAGGAGTTGGATATGCCCCGCTATTAGTCTAAAGACAATTTTCTTCGCGACAATTCATACCCTCCACTGGAGGATTAGCACAGTCCGAGTTCGCTTTTGCGGGAGAAGGGTATATGAAGAGGGTCCGAGACACTGCAAAGTCTTGGCAAAAAATTCATCTGATGGAATTGGCTATATATGCTGATACCCTCACCCAAGATTACGACATTTGGAGGAAGCAACGGGTGAATAGTCAGCAAATCTCGTCAATGGCAAGACAAGAATTTGAACGAGAAAAGGCCAAGATGTCTCGGGACCTTAGTGCTCTTCAAGAGGGAAACTACCAATTGAAGATCGACGTTCAGATTGAAAGATCCAGAACCGAGAAAGTGCAAAAAGAGGCTAAAGTCGTAAGAAATTACTTAAGAGATCTTCATCTGGAAAATAAGAAGTTAAGAAGCACAATAAAGAATAGTGGGCTGAGCAAGTTGTTGGCAGAATGGAAGGAAGAAATAAGCAACATTAAAGGTGGGATGGAATTTTGGAAAGGAAAAGCGAAGAAAGATGAGGAAAAGGCTGCGCGGGCTATGATAGAATTGAGGAAGAAGAACGCCGAATATGAAGCTGTGTCTGCCGAGGTAATGACTAGTCGATCTAAACGTCAAGAACAAAAATAGAGGATACGAGAGTTAGAAGATATGCTGCAAGATCGTCAACAACAGCTAGATACTCTCTTGAAGGCTTTGGAAGAAAAAGATAGTCAGTATGATAGAGACGTTCGTGCTTACGAAGAGGGCCTCCAAGAAAAAGAAATGCAACTTAGCTATTTGATCAATGAAGTTCGTGGGGTAGCCATGCATGTGGTACAATTATCAGAAGAAGCTGAAATTCTCATTTGCCAATTCCCTCCAAGTCGAAGATCAACTATATCAGAGTTCTTAGCACGAGTAAAGAAATACGACGATATAGCTAGGAAGTTTGTGTAATGGTTGAATCGAAAATGGAAAAATGTTTTGTAATGAACTCTTTTGATGAATGAAATGCCTAAATAGGGGCTATCTTGAAATCAACACCCATTCCTTGCATATCTTTCATGATTGACATTCATTTATGCACTCATTCATTCATTGCATATATCTATCCCATAATCATTCGCTAAGGTTAGAATAATATAATTTGCAGTCACAACACTTCAAATCTGGAATCACGCCATTCGTATAGAACGCGTCGACAAGCTAGGGCAATGGAGGCTGAATTCAATGAAAGAATTGAAAGGATGGAAAGAGTTCAGAGGGAATTACAAGAGCAGTTGGCCAAGTCACAGCAAGAGACAAGAGACTTAATGGTGAGGTCTCGAGAAGAATCACTTGAACAAAGAGACCAAATGGCCAAGATGATGGAAATGATGTCAGCTTTAGTTAAAGAAAAGGGACCCATGCAGAGCTCTGACGTTGAGGAACCTCGGTCAAGAGTTAATCACAGTCAAGATCTACTCTGTCCCCCAGGATTCACTCTGCCACATGCCCACGCAACACAAAGAGGGTACACCTAAGGAGAACCCACAGACTTGGAGCAACGGGCGGTGCCACTTGCTCACATAGGGCAAGGAATATTCGTATCAAACCCAGGAGCTAGTCCTGCTGATCCACTAGTTCCATATTTGGACGATCCAGTAGAGATACCTAGGTTGAAAATGAATGATCATGATGTTCAGGACAAGTATAGGAGCTTGGGAGAAAGGCTCAAGGCGATAGAAGGTACTGAAGCCTTCTTTGCATTGAGCGCCAAAAAACTCAGCTTGGTGCCCGATCTGGTTCTGCCTACGAAGTTCAAGGTGCCCGATTTTGAAAAGTACGATGGGACAAGATGTCCAAAAGTGCATCTTGTCATGTTTTGCCGGAAAATGACTGGTTACGTGAATGAAGACAAGCTACTCATACATTGTTTTCAGGGTAGTCTAGTAGGATTGACTTTTTGGTGGTACAACCAGCTTAGTAGGGAAAAGATCCGATCTTGGAAGGACTTGGCGTCAGCCTTCTGTGAGTAGTACAAGCATGTATCGAATATGGTGCCAGATCGGATGACTTTGCAAATGATGGAGAAAAAGCCATTGGAAACTTTCAGACAGTATGCGCAGAGATGGAGAGACATCTCAGCCCAAGTGGAACCCCCACTAACAAAAACGGAGATAACTGTTCTCTTTATCAACACTTTAAAGGCACCGTTTTATGACAAACTAGTGGGAAGTGCCACGAAAGATTTTGCGAATATTGTAATATCTGGTGAACTTATACAGAATGCCGTCAAGAGCGGTAGAATGGAAGGTCAAGAAAGTTCAAGAAGGGTAGCGCCCATGAAGAAGAAAGAACCAGAAGCCCATATGGTGGGAGTGGGAAGCTATTATACCCTTAATCCATATCTAAACCAATACCGACCTCGAAATTATCATCCTTCGAATTTCTATTATCCTCCTCAGACTTCTTACTACCAAGCACCGCCTCCTTCCTACCCCGTATACACTATGAACAACCAAAGGCCCGTCACCATATTCCCACAAAACACTCTACCCGCTCAAAGCCAACCCAAAAATGAACCAAGACCAATAAGGCCCAATCCCGAGAGACCGCAATTCACCCCTATTCCTGTGTCGTATGAGGAACTGTACCAAAAACTCCTAGAGAAGCAATTAATATCTCCCCATTATATGGTGCCCCTTAAACCTCCATACCCGAAATGGTACGATCCAAATGCTAGTTGTGCATACCATACCGGGAACTAGGGGCATTCTACGGAGAACTGCCTGGCCTTCAAAAGGAGAGTTCAAGGACTCATCGATGCGCGTATTCTGCGATTTGATAGCACTGACAGTACATCCGGGAGCCCGTTCCCAAATCACCCCGAAAGGAATGTGATCGCAGTGAGAGAGGAGGACAAACATCAAAGTAGAAGATGGGTTTCTGAAATAAGAACACCTCTGTAGAAAATCTGGGAGGTACTAGTTGAAAAAGGGTTGCTCTGTCATCTTAACAGAGTATCCGAAGGAAGGAATACAAAAGATCAAAGTTTTTGCGAATTCTATGGTATTAAGGGGCACGACATTCGATCCTGCAAAGAGTTTAGGGGATTACTGCAAAATATGATGGACAATAAGGAGATTGGGATTTTTTATAAAGGCGAAAAGGCCGATAGAGGAGAAATGTGCGCCTCTGACCATCAATCGTAAGGTTTCCCGTATAGCGCCGACCGACCGTTAATAATTTATTATGACGCGAAGAAGGAGCCGGTGAAACCAAAAGTGATAATCGAGGTACCATCTACTTTCCCCTACAAGGACAATAAAACAGTACCATGGAAATATGACGTCAATATCGTCACACCTGAAGATGAAAAACCCAAGGCCATGACTGGAAGTGTTGGGGAAGTAGGTCATTTCACTCGTAGTGGAAGATGTTATTCCAAAGAGATTGAGCCGGCAAAGAAGAATAGTGACTTGAAACAAAAAAGAAAAGCGCCAATGCGTGTGACCGAAGATGAGCATGAAACTGTGCCTGAGCAAGAAGCTAAAAAGCCTGTGGACGAGGAGGAAGCACAGGAATTCTTAAAATTTATCAAGCACAGTGAGTACAACATGGTGGAACAATTGAGTAAGCAACCAGCACGAATTTCGGTATTATCTCTGCTGTTAAATTTAGAACTGCACCGGAACACCTTGTTAAAGGTGTTGAATCAAGCTTACGTGGCAAACAATATATCCGTTGAAAAACTGGATAGGTGGGTGAACAACTTGAATGCGGATAATTTCATTTCTTTTAGTGATAATGAAATACCACCCAATGGTAGAGGTTCAGTGAAAGCACTGCATATCACAACCCGCTGCAAGGGTTATATAATACCGAACGTACTTATCGACAATGGATCGGCACTCAACATCATGCCTTTGGCCACACTTTCCAGGATTCCGATGGATTTGTCCTATTTAAGGCCCTGTCATTCTACAATAAGGGCATTCGATGGAACAAGATGAGAAGTCATGAGAAAAATTGAGATCCCTTTAGAAGTGGGTCCCTACATATACGATGTTGAATTTCAAGTCATGGACATTACACCATCATACAATTGTCTCTTGGGAAGACCTTGGATCCATTCTGCTGGAGCAGTCCCATCATCCCTCCATCAAAAGGTAAAATTTATCATGGATGGCTGTTTGGTTACTGTCGAGGGAGAAGAAGACATTGTAGCATCTATTTCTGTCGACGCACCATACATTGAAGTGAGTAAAGACGCTATGGAATGTATCTTTCGATCTCTTGAATTTGTCAATGCCACATTCGTCGCTGAGGGAAACAGAATTCCCGAGCCAAAACTGTCGAGAAATACTAGGATGGGTGTCAAGTTAACTGTAGGAAAGAGAGCCCGAGCAAGGAAATGTTTGGGAAGGTACCTATAAGGAATAGTCAGGGCTCTAAAGCCAGTGCACCACAAGGCCCGATACAGTTTGGGGTTCCAGCCGGATATGCGTCAAAGAAGAAAACAGTGGAAGAAGGATTAGGAGAGAAGGATTGCGAGAACTTTGGGCCGAGAAGTAGAATGAGAGCCCATAACGTACCCTCCTTTGTCAAAAACATTTACATCTGCAGGGATGATATACCCCAGACAGGATAATATACAAAACACGCTGTTATTAATTGAAATGGGTTTTCAGAATGTCAGTATAAATGTCATTGACAAAGGAAGTGGGGCAATTAAAGATGTTTCAACGATACGCCCTTGTCCTCCTGGTTTCATGTTGAACAATTGGACTGCCGAGGACCTTCTTGTAGTTTATAAGTATTCAGAGTAATGCTCAAACATTAACCCTCTATTGTGTCCTTAGATATAATAGAATTCTTTTGTAAGAGCTTGCATTCGCTCTTTATCATTTAAATGAATATCAATGAAGATGCATTTTGTCACGATCTTTCGCATTATCACTAACTTCATAATCATCTTCTCATTTCATAGCCTATCTGTACATTTGCCTCATACCATGCCATAACATTTCGTTTGTTGGTTCCAATACTTGGATACCCCTCTATAGTTTCCTTTTCCATTCAACTTTCAGGTGCTCGAATATCAACAGCATGAACAAACCCGTTACGAGTCCTGAAATCGATTTTGAGAAGGCTATTTGTTTAGGAGAATTTGAAGTCGAAGAAAATGCTGAAGACTATGTCTCGTCTCCTGACTTGCTAAGATTGGTGGAGTAAGAGGATAAACAGATTTTGCCTCATCAAAAATCTGTTGGAACAATAAATTTGGGAACTGAAGAAAAGAAGCAAGAAGTGAAGATTGGCACCTCTATTTCAGAGGATACCAGGCATAATTTGATTGCTTTGCTCCGCGAGTACAAAGATGTATTCGCATGGTCATATCAAGACATGCCAGGATTGGATGAAGATGTAGTAGTCCATAAACTCCCATTAAAGCCAGAATGCAAACTTATTCAACAAGAGCTAAGACGGATGAGACCTGAGATGTTGTTGAAAATAAAAGAGGAAGTCAAGAAGCAATTCGATGCTGGCTTCCTACAAGCCTTCAAATATCCAGAGTGGGTAGCTAACATAGTCCCAGTACCAAAGAAAGACGGCAAAGTACGAATGTGCATGGACTATTGTGACCTGAATCGAGCAAGTCCTAAAGATAATTTTCCCTTGCCACACATTGGCACGTTAGTGGATAACACAGCAAAACATTCATTGTTTTCTTTCATGGATGGATTCTCGGGGTATAATCAGATCAAGATGGCCCCTGAGGATATGGAGAAAACTACCTTCGTAACAATGTGGGGAACATTCTGCTACAAGGTGATGCCATTTGGGTTAAAGAATGCTGGGGCAACATATCAGAGGGCTATGGTGACGTTATTCCATGACATGATGCATAAAGAAATAGAGGTCTATGTCGACGATATGATTGCTAAATCCCGAGGGGAAGAAGAGCATGTAGTGAACCTGAAGAAGTTGTTCGACAGACTGAGAAAATTCTAGCTAAAGCTCAATCTGGCCAAATGTACGTTTGGGGCTACCTCAGGAAAATTGCTTGGATTCATTGTCAGCGAGAGAGGCATTGAAGTTGATCCAGATAAAATAAAAGCCATTCAAGATTGAATGGTTGTATTGACTAGAATTGAATGGTTGTCCTACCAGATTGATGCATCGTCAGTATATAAGTAAATAATAATATGACATATTATTATAAATTAAACAAAAATTATGGAGGGTTTAAAAATAGATGCTTATAATTTTATTTAAACATAATTAAATATTAATAGTAACTATTATAATTAAATATTAATAACTTCTGAATTTAGTATATTCGATATAAGGGTTTAGGGTTTAAGGTATTAGATTTAGGATTTAAAGTTTTAACATTTATTTATAATTAATCATTATTTGATGAAATTTAGATAAAGTTATTAGAATTTATTTATAAGTCCTCCACTATTTTTTTCTGTTTCATTTAATTATGACGTGTCATGTTCTTATTTAACGATGTTGCACGGGACTTATGCATGGACAATGCATAAAATATTCTTCCATTTTAAAAACAGATAAACTGAATTAGTTTTTATATTAAAATAAATATAATTGTTTGTGTATGTAATAAGTAATCATATTAGAATTGCAATATTAGTAAACGTAAAATCAAAAGTGCTATTATATTAGAATTGCATCAAATCAAATTTTTTATATTTATTGCATATTGAATCAAAATTTATGTGTAATTCTATAATTATTTGTCTATTTAATTATTTGTTGTTTTCATATTGCGGAATTTGAATATTAAGATGTTGAAAATAAAAATTCAAATATTATATAATTATTAGGCTTAATATAACATTTGGTATATGAACTTGACACTTTTTCCTAATTAAGTGCATTGACTTTTTTTGGGGTCCAATTTGGCACTTGAACTTGACACTTTTTCCTTATTTGGTACACGGACTTGACACGTTTCTTCATTTGGTACTAAATCTTTCTTGGGTCTAATTTGATACCTGAATTTGATTCTTTTTTCCTAATTTGGCACCTAATCATAACGTTATACAAATTACTCTAATATACAAACAATGTTATTTTTTTATAAGACAACAAAAATTATCAATGTATGATTGACATGTGGCAAAAAACATAGCATTTCTTTTGGGTAAACTAAAAAATGGTCACTAAACTTTTTGAAATCAAATATTTTGGTCACTCTCTCGTTAGTTGCATTTTTTAGAATTTTGTAAATGTTGAGGATTAAATTTATTGAATTTTTTAGATTTTAAACAAAAATAACAAATTTTGTAAACATTGAGGGCTAATTTTTTTAATATTTTATAGTTAGGATTAAATTGATGGAAGTCTAAATATTAGAGGGCTAAATTTGTTATTTGACCAATGAAAAAGCCCACATCAGCTTCCCACCTAGAGGTGTACATGGGCCGGGCTGGGCTCAACTAAAAATTTAAGCCCATTTTCTAGGCCCAACCCAAAAAATAGGCCTAAAATTTTGCCTAAGCCCGATCCGAATAAAAATATTAAAACCCGGGCCTGACCTGGCCCGCCCATATTAAATTTTATATTATTTTTATATAATTTTAAAATATATATAATACATAAAAAATACTAAAAACATCAAAATAAATATTTCCCAACAAATTGAAAATAAATTTTAAAAAATATGTATACTTAAATAACACTATGATAGATACAACTTAACAAGTAAATGCCTCTAAAATAATAACAAAATTAACAAATGTCCTTAAAATAATAACAAAATTAACAATAAAAAAAGTTTTATACAATATTAAAACAATAACAACAAAATAGTAGCACATAATAGTAAAATGGTAGCAAAATAGGGAGAAAACAATAAAAAAATAATATTTTAAAAAAATAGATTTTTGTCCTTTAGTGAATTCAGGGGCCGGGCCAAAAATGACTTACTGAGGCCTGGCCCGTTTTTTAAACGGGCCTTATTTTTTATCCAAGCCCAATTTTCGGGCCTATATTTTTTTCAAAACCCTCTCGCCATTTCGGGTGGGCCTTCGGGCCGGGCCGAGTGGCCCGACCCATGAATAGGTCTAATTCCCACCACTCATCTAATGGCAACTAATGGAGAGTGACCAAAATATCTGATTTTGAAAAGTTTAATTACTAGGTAAAAATAATAATAGTTAAGTGACTCAAATAGAACAAAGTCAATAGTTTAGTGATCATTTTTGTACTTTACCCATTTGTTCTTTTTTTTTTGTATTAAACAGTTCAATTACTTTTAGTTTTTTTTATTAATTTAATATAAGGAGTTTCTTTTATTTGGGTTTTTAGAACTTTTGTTTTCTTATCTAATATTAACTTGTTAAGTATAGTTCAATATATAATTTTGACGATATCTTGTAGCATAACATGAATTTTTTAACATTGTTAGTGTTTTGGGGTAATTTGTATATCATTTAATAAGTTTGGGTATCAAATTGAACTTGAAAGAAAGATTAAGTATCAAATTAGGAAAAAATGTCAAGTTCAAATGTCAAACTGTACACAAAAAAGTTTAAATACCAAATTAAAGAAAGTATCAAATTTAAGTACCAAATATTATATTACGCATTATTACTATTTTTGTTTAAGTGGTTAATTTTATTATATTCTTTCAAAAAGTATTCTAATACATAATATTTTACAATATCTAATTAATAAATATAAGTCATCATTGTTTTCATAGAGATATCAATCTTAATCCACAAGCATTAGATGACAATCACTCATCTATATATAAAGAATAAAATTAAAAGAGGCCCCAAATCCTCACCAAATATGTTATAAACTATAAATATTATACAAAATTAATACATAATCTTTTAGTCATTCCTATTTTAGTCATACTAAAATCTTTCATATAACTGCATCATTAGTCTTCCGTTACCATTTAATGATGGAGTAACTAATTTAATCAATTTTGGGACGATCAAATTAACAAAAAAAAAATTAGAGTGACTAAAATTAAAATTACCCTACTTAAAATGACTAACGATATCATTTACCCTTTATATACATGCAATTTGAAGTTAACTAGTCGCAATAACTTACACTGATATTTGAACAATTGAAATGGGAGTAAGTAGTTCAATCTTTTTAATTTGATGATATTTGGAATCAACCCTTAATTTTATATTAATTACCATATAAAATTTTAATGGTTTCTTCTTGTTCCTAGTATATTTCGTCATGGAAGTGATAGCCAATTTGTATTCTCAGTTACCTTATTCGAATTATTACGTTAAATTATTAAATTATTTTAATACCTTGATACACTTATAAAAAAATTGTAAGTGTAGCGACGTAAAAATTTTGGTTTCGGGTCGCTAATTGTGGCAATCTAGTGAAAAAGTTTGGAAACTGAAGTTCGATTTTAAAATAAAGAGGGAGTCGCCACCGATCCTTTTTCCTAGGTGTGATCGGACACCTAATAAATTTATTTTTAAAACAAAAGAAGGCCGAGTTTAGGTCTACGTTAAAATCAGAGACAAAGTAGGGCTCGGGAGTCAGTTACGCGCGAGGAAGGTATTAGCACCCTCGCGACGCCCAAAATTGGTATCTTTTAAACATGTGTTGTCTTAATTTTCAAAAAATGCGAATTCAATGTAAAGTTTAGTTATGATCCGAGAAATTTTAGTTTATTCCGGTTTTTGAGAAGGGTATGCCGTTTTAACACGAGTCAATTGACGTTCACCCAACATAGCGATGAACTCGATGACTTAATGTTAAATCGGTACATTTCCTTGTTTATTGAAATTAATTAGCAAAACAAGTATATGATTTTCGAAATAATGCAAAGTAAAATAATATGAAATAAAAATCAATAAATGAAAGAGCTAGGAATATATTGAAACAAATAATCGAGGTGACAATAATATTAGAAAATAATAACCGTGCATGCAAGATCAAATGCAATGTTAGCATTGAATACGAGAACGTAATAAGAATACAATGAGTACACATATGAAGATAATTAAGAGTATATACGTAAAATATTTATATAAATAGTAGTAGTGTTAGAAATATACTATACGTATAGTGTTTGAAGTACACATGAGATAGTAAAAAAAGGTATATAACTAGCAACAATAAAATAAAATATATACATATATGTGTAAAAAATAATATTATAAAAAGGGTACGTATACATGTATATAAAAAATAAATGTATTAACAATGAATATAATAGGGGTAAGAAAACAAGTATATACACAATATATATGTAACGTGGTACTAAGGATATATATATACAATACAGTATTTAAAATAATATTTACGTAATACAAAATATAATATTAAAAGGTATATGTACATACGTAATATATAAATACATATATAATATAATGCTAAAATATTTACATAATATATATCATAATAGTGTGGAAAACGAATATTAATAATGAATATAGTAATAATAGTAAATACATATATATGTAATAGTAAAAATGTGACATTTTAAAGTAATTATACACATATATGTAACTAAATATCATATAATAATAACAAAATATTGATGATGTTAATAAAATATAGTAATAGATATAATACAAATAATATCTAAAATATAGTAAAACGACGAAGGTAATATAAAACAACTTAAATTTTTCAAAAAGGACTAAATTCGAATTAAAAATGAAATTTGGGGCGAATTCGGAATGAAAAATAGAAGAAAGGGACTAATTCGAACGCGCGCTAAACATTGAGGGGCCAAGAGCGTGATATCCCCGTTTATTAAAACACTGCGTAGCAAAGGGGGGACCAAATTGATGAACGGGTAAAACTCTGGGGCCAAATTCAAATATTAAAAACCTGATTGTAAAATAGCAAAAATGCGGAAGGGCCGATCGCGCAATTAGCCCTTCCACTTAAAAAACACGCGGATCCTCCCTGGTGCGGGTCGGGTCGACCCGACCCTGGGCCTAAACGGCGCCGTCTTAAGGGTTAAAGGGGTGCGTTTTGGTCCCCTATATAAGTTAAAAATTTTTATTTTTTTCATTTGAAACAGAAGAAAGGAAAAAAAAAAGGAAGAGGAGGGAGAGAAAAGAGGGAGCGGGGAAAGAAGAGAGGGGAGGGGGGAGCTCCGGCCATTGGGGCCGGTCACCGGACGACCACCAGAGGCTCGCCGGCGCCGGCGTCGGCCACCGCGTGGTAAAAAATTTTATTTTTTTATTTTTTATTTCTTGTATTTTTTATATCATACTTTCATACATTTAACGTATTTAATGTATGTATTTGTGAGAAAATAAACAAAAATGAAAATAAATCTAGAACCACCTTTTATTTTCGATTTGCAATCTTGGTGTTTTGTGCGCCGATTTGGTGGTTGTTTTTTTTTGTGTTGATATCTATTTCGGACTGGTATTCTTGCTAGATCTACTGACTTTTTTTTTTTTGAAATGTATGTGTATTCAAAAGATCTCAAAATCAACCCCTTTTTACAGAAAGCCAAATAGGCTTTTATAGCCTTTACAAAATTGTATTTAATGTTTATTGTCTTGTCTTCTTTCTGGTCCTGCAGGGAATGGGTGAAGGTGACAGAGGCATGGTGGTACAGAGGAGCAGGTGGCCGACATGGTGGCATGGTGAGCTGAGGTGCCAGGGTATGGGGCTGATGGCTGGTGTCAGAGCAAGTGGAATTAGGGTTTCCTCTCTGCTGATTTGTTTTGGGCTGCTGGGCTAGGTTAATTTAGGGTATTGGGCTAGTAGTACTTGGGTTAGGCTAATTGGGCTAAGGTTGTAAATGGGGTTTGAATTTTGGGTTGGTTGATGTATTAGTTAGGCTTAATGGGTATTGAGCTTTGGGGGTGGCCCAAAATTGGCCTGTACAGCTGCCCCTCTTTGCTCATTGTCGTGTAACGGGAATGGAGCAAAGACATAATGAAAGGCCAATTTTGCCTGGTCTTGCTGGGTCTTGATTTCATTGGTGCTCTTCTAGTTCAGATAATCTTCTTCCAGTCCACTGCATCTTGCAGCTTTAGATTCAATCCACTACATCTTCTGACATATGCCTTGTAACTTCGATCTACTCCAATGTAACTTCAAGGATATAAGATTTGTGGCTTTGATCTGCTTCCATGTAGCCTCATAAAGATAAGATCTACAGCTTCAATCTGCTCTTTTATCACTTCAGTGAGATGAGATTCGTGATCTTCTCTTCTGTAACTCTAGCGAGACAAGATTTGATATCCTCGATCAGTTCCACTGCGACCTCAGGGAGACAAGACTTGCAATTTTTGACCGGTTCCACTATAGCTTTAGGGAGACCAAGTCTGGTGTCTTTCATCAACTTCAATTCTTTATTCTTACTTGGCATGTGATCTTGAGCCCAACTCATTTCTTGCAATATGAATTGACTCTTTAAAAACAAAAACTAAAGATACTCAACATGTGAACTGAGGCTCAACTCACTTTTCGCAATATGAGTTGATTGTTTTGACAACAGAAATTGAAATTACCTCAGCGTGTCTGAGGCTCAACTCATTTCTCGCAATATGAGTTGATTCTTTCAAAAACATAATAATGAAAACAGAAATGAAAAATACCTCGGTGTGACCTAAGGCTCAACTCACCTCTCGCAATATGAGTTGAATTAAAAACAAAATTGAAAATACCTCGCGTGTCCTGAGGCTCAACTCACCCTCGCAATATGAGTTGATTTTTTGAAAACACGTTGAGGCTAATCTCCAATATGAGTTGATTGAAACAAAATTGAAATTACCTCAGCGTGTCCTGTGGCTCAACTCATTTCTCGCAATATGAGTTGATTTTTTGACAACAGAAATTGAAATTACCTCAGCGTGTCCTGAGGCTCAACTCACCTCTAGCAATATGAGTTGAGTTTTTTTGACAACAGAAATTGAAATTACCTCAGCGTGTCCTGAGGCTCAATTCACCTCTAGCAATATGAGTTGATTTTGAAAAACAAAAATTAAAAGGCTTAACTCACTTCTCGCAATATGAGTCAATTTAAAACATAAACTAAAAATACCTCGGCGTACCCGAGGCTCAACTCACCCTCGCAATATGAGCTGATTTTTGAAACAAAAGGAATTAAAATACCTCAGCGTGACCTAAGGCTTGACTCACCTCTCGCAATATGAGTCAATTTTTGAAACATAAACTAAAAATACCTCAGCGTGTGACCTGAGGCTCAACTCATTTCTAACAATATGAGTTAATTTTCCTTGGAAAGCATGAATTAAAAACGTCAAAATACCAAAACCAGTCCTTTGGTAGAACTCGGGTATCTTTTCCTTTGATTCAGTGCGACTCTCATTCAAGATTTCTTGCTTCTCTGGATTACCTGTATATGCCATGCATGATGTCATCATGATATGCACATGTTTGTCTTAAATGCCTTTATGCCTACATGATTATGCAGTGTTCCTTAAGCATATTGGTTGTATGTCATTTTCGCCATGATTGTTGAGGATCTGCGTTCATTGCTTTGATTCTCGACCTTCTCTTCAGGCCTCATACCTGTCTTCGAGCTTTACGAGTAATCGACGTTTCTCAGATATCACCCTTTTGCCCTTGGTTAAACTTTGTTCTTGCTTTGAAGATCTTGCACTTATCAAATTCTTATCCGGGTAATGCTTGACATTTCTTTTGTTTAGAGTATGTCATTTCACTATTTATCATTAAATAAACACATAATGAGATGCATGAAAATGGTCAGGTAGGACAAAAAGGATATCTCATATTCCTTTATTTCAAATGCGGCAAACAAAGAAAGTTAACCAATGAGAGTAAAAATGTCAAAAAGAAAGAAAAGGTCGTATTCAACGGATACAAATGCTCTAGATATTCAACACATGAACTCTTCCACGTTCCTCAATCAATAATCTTTTCGAGCATGGCTTCTTGCGTAGAAAATTTCGAGCTTTCAGAAATGCTTCAAATACTGTAGTCTCACTACTTGACCTATCGTTCGACCGCCAGGTTTGTTTCATTAGGACGCCCTCTCGGGTTTTCATCCTAATCTTTTTGTACTAATCAAGACGCCCTTTTCGGGTTTTCGCCCTGATCCCTTTTTTTTTTAGATGCCATTTTCGGGTTTTCATCTTAAGCATAATATTTCTTCACCGCATCTGAATTCACCGGATTCGGTAACTCCTTCCCGTCCATCTCGGTAAGGATTAAAGCTCCTCCCGAGAATGCCTTTTTTACAACGTATGGTCCTTCCCAATTTGGTGCCCATTTTCCTCGCAGGTCTTTTTGTATTGAGAAATCTTTCTCAGAACGAGTTCTCCTTCATGGAACTCTCTTGGTCGTACCTTCTTGTCATGGGCTGCGATCATTCTCTTTTGGTACATTTGCCCATGACAAATTGCCCTTAGACGTTTTTCTTCAATGAGGTTCAACTGATCATATCGGGCTCGAAACCATTCTGCTTCTTCTAACTTGGATTCCATCAATACTCGCAGAGAGGGGATCTCAACCTCGATAGGTAGCACAGCTTCCATTCCATAGACTAGAGAGAAAGGAGTTGCTCCCGTAGATGTTCGCACAGATGTACGATATGCAAACAAAGCAAATGGAAGTTTCTCGTGCCAATCTTTATATGTCTCAGTCATTTTCCCAATGATCCTCTTAATGTTCTTGTTAGCTGATTCAACAGCCCCGTTCATCTTTGGGCGATAGGGTGAGGAATTATGATGCTTTATTTGGAACTGCTCGCACACTTCTTTCATCATCTTATTGTTCAGATTCGTGGCATTATCTGAGATGATTCTTTCAGGCAAACCATATCGGTAAATGATTTCCTTTTTCAAAAACTTGCACACTGCAGTCTTCGTCACGTTGGCAAACGAAGCGGCTTCAATCCATTTTGTGAAGTAATCGATAACCACAAAAATAAATCGATGTCCATTTGAAGCTTTTGGAGAAATTGGCCCTATGACATCCATGCCCTACATAGAAAAAGGCCACGGAGAAGTCATGACATGAAGGGGTGAAGGGGCTACATGAATTTTATCGCCGTAGATTTGACATTTGTGGCATTTTCTGGCAAAATTGATGCAGTCACTTTCCATTGTCAGCCATTAATAACCGAGTCTCATAATCTTTCTGGCCATATTGAAACCATTGGCATGCGTTCCGCAAATTCCCTCATGGACCTCTTCAAGTATTTTTCTGGCTTCAACATCATCCACACATCTCAAAAGCATCTGATCCTTTCCTCTTTTATACAGGATATCCCCATCAAGAACAAATCCTGCTGCCATTCTTCTAATTGTTCTTTTATCGTTCTCATTCGCTTGTTCGGGATACCTTTGATTCTTGATATATTCTAAGATATCATGGAACCAAGGCCGTCCGTCTACTTCTTTCTCAATGCTACAACAGTGTGCAGGGACCTCGTATATGCTCATTTTGAGGGGCATCATTTCTGCTTCTCTACTTGCTTTAAACATTGAAGCCAAAGTGGCTAGGGCATCAGCCAGTTGGTTCTCTTCTCGTGGGAAGTAATGAAAAGTTATTTCTTTGAATTCCTTGATCAATCCAGCCACTAAATCGCTGTACTTAATCAATTTTGAGTCCTTCACTTCCCATTCTCCACGGATTTGGTAAATCACTAGGGCTGAGTCCCCGTACACCTCCAAGATCTCGATGTTTCGTTCGATAGCTGCACGAAGCCCCATGATACAGGCCTCATATTCTGCGATATTATTGGTACAGAAGAAGTTCAGTCTTGCAGTGAACGGATAATGATCCCCTCTGGTGATACCAGGATTGCTCCAATTCCATGCCCTAAAGCATTTGACGCACCATCAAACACATCTTCCATGACTTCTCTTTTGATGACTCGGATTCTATTTCTGTGATGCACATTAAGTCTTCGTCTGGGAAATCGAATCTTAAAGGCTCATATTCCTCTGTCGTTCGAGTTGCTAAGAAGTCAGCTATTGCGCTCCCTTTTATTGACTTCTGACTTACATAGGCAATGTCATATTCCGAAAGGAGGATCTGCCATCGTGCCATTCTTCCTGACAGTGCCGGCGATTCCATCATGTATTTTATTGGGTTCAGCTTTGAAATTAGCCATGTCGTGTGATACAACATATATTGTCTGAGTCTCCGAGCTACCCAAACCAGAGCGCAACAATATTTCTCAATGGACGAATATTTTGCCTCATATTCAGTGAACTTTTTGCTGAGGTAGTAGATCGCCTTTTCTTTTCTCCCTGACTCATCATGTTGCCCCAGTACGCAACCCATTGAGTTTTCAAACACGGTCAGGTACAAAATTAAGGGTTTTCCAGGGGTCGGTGGTACTAGCACAGGAGGATTAGACAGATACCGTTTTATCTTATCGAAGGCCACTTGGCACTCCTCGTTCCATTCTCCCGGGTTATGTTTTCGAAGGAGTCGAAAAATTGGGTCGCATTGGTTGGTAAGTTGAGCGATAAATCGGGCGATGTAATTAATCTCCCTAAAAATCCTCTAACTTCCTTTTGCGTGCGCGGAGGTGGTAATTCTTGGATGGCTTTTACTTTATCTGGATCAACTTCGATACCTCTTTCACTGACAATGAAGCCTAGCAACTTTCCCGAGGTAGCCCCGAATGTACATTTGGCGGGATTAAGCTTTAGCTGAAACTTTCTCAGCCTTTCGAACAACTTCTTAAGGTTCATTACATGCTCTTCTTCTCCTCGAGATTTAGCAATCATATCATCGACGTAGACCTCTATTTCCTTATGCATCATGTCATGGAATAACGTCACCATAGCCCTCTGATATGTTGCCCCAGCATTCTTTAACCCGAATGGCATCACCTTGTAGCAGAACGTTCCCCACATTGTTATGAAGGTAGTTTTCTCCATATCCTCAGGGGCCATCTTGATCTGATTATACCCCGAGAATCCATCCATGAAAGAAAACAATGAATGTTTTGCTGTGTTGTCCACCAACGTGTCAATATGTGGCAAGGGAAAATTATCTTTTGGGCTTGCTCGATTCAGGTCACGGTAATCCACGCACATTCGTACTTTTCCATCTTTCTTTGGTACCGGGACTATGTTAGCCACCCATTCTGGATATTCGGAGGCTTGTAGGAAGCCAGCGTCAAATTGCTTCTTGACTTCCTCTTTTATTTTCAACAGCATTTCGGGCCTCATCCGTCTTAATTTTTGGTGGATGGGCTTGCATTCTGGCTTTAATGGGAGCTTATGGACTGCTAAATCTTCATCTAGCCCTGGCATGTCCTGGTATGACCACGCGAAAACATCTTTGTATTCGCGGAGTAAAGTGATCAAACTATGCCTAGTACTTTCTGAAATAGAAGTCCCAATCTTCACTTCTTGTTTCCTCTCTTCAGTGCCCAAATTTATTGTTTCCACAGATTCTTCATGAGGCAGAACCTGTTTATCCTCTTGTTCCACCATCCTTAACAATTCAGGAGACGAGACATAATCTTCAGCATTTTCTTCGGCTTCAAATTCTCCTAAGCAAACAGCCTTCTCAAAATCAATTTCAAGATTCGTAACGGGCTTATTCATGTCGTCAATATCTGAGCACCTGAAAGTTGAATGGAAAAGGAAGCTATAGGGGACATCCAAGTATTGGAAACAATAAACAAATGTTATGTCATGGTAATGAGGCAAATGTAAGGATGGGAACATGATTATGAAATTAGTGATAATGCGAAAAATCGTGACAAAATGCATCTTCGTTGATATTCATTTAAACGATAAAGAGCGAATGCAAACTCTTACAAAAGAATTCTATTATATCTAAGGACACAATAAAGGTTGATGTTTAGCATTACTCTGAAGGCTTATAAACTACAAGAAGCTCCTCAGCAATCCAATTGTTCAACATGAAACCAGGAGGGCAAGGGCGTATCCTCGAGACATCTTTACTTGCACCAGCTTCTTTGTCAATGACATTTATACTGACATTCTGAAAATCCCTTTCAATTAATCCCAGCATGTTTCATGGATCATCTTGTCCAGGGTACATCATTCCCGCAGATGTAAATGTTTTTGACAAAGGAGGGTACTCTATTGGTTCCCATTCTGGTTCTCGGCCCAAAGTTCTTGCAATTCTTCTCTCTTGATCCTTCTTCCACTGTCTTCTTCTTTGGCGCATGTTAGGCTGGAACCCCAAACCGTATCGGGCCTTGTGGTGCACTGGCTTTAAAGCCCTCACTATTCCTTGCAGATGTCTCCCTAAACCTCTTCTCGCACGAGCTCCCCTTCCTACGGTCAACTTGACACCCATTCTGGTATTTCTCGACAGTTTTGGCGTCGGAATTCTATTTCCCTCAGCGACAAAAGTGGCATTGATGAATTCAAGGGATCGAAAGGAACATTCCACTGCGTCCTTGCTTACTTCCAGGTATGGCGCATCAGCAGAATAGATGCGACGATGTCTTCTTCGCCCTCGACTGTGACCAAACAGCCATCCATGATGAATTTCACCTTTTGATGGAGGGATGATGGGACTGCTCCAGCAGAATGAATCCAAGGTCTTCCCAAAAGGCAGTTATAAGAGGGTGTAATGTCCATGACTTGGAATTCGACCTCATAGATGTAGGGGCCACTTCCAAAGGGATTTCGATCTTTCCCATGACTTCGCGCTTCGTCCGTCGAATGCCCTTACCATGGAATGACAGGGCTTTAAGTAGGACAAATCCATCGGTATTCTGGAAAGTGTAGCCAATGGCATAACATTTATCGCTGACCATTATCGATGAGTACGTTCGGTATTATGTAGCCCTTACAGCGGGTCGTGATATGCAGCGCTTTCACCGAGCCTCTACCATTGGCGGTATCTCATCATCACTAAAGAGATGAAGTTGTCCGCATTCAGATTATTTACCCACCTATCAAGCTTTTCGACAGATGTGTTGTTGGCCACGTAAGCTTGATTTAACACCTTCAATAAAGCGTTCCGGTGTGGCTCTGAATTTAATAGTAGAGATAGAACTGAGATTCGTGCTGGCTGCTTGCTCAATTGTTCCACCACACTATATTCGCTGTGCTTAATAAATTTCAAGAATTCTTGAGCTTCTTCCTCATTCACAGGCTTTGTAGTTTCTTGCACGGGTGGAATTTCTTGCTCGACTTCGACCTCGTACATCACTGCTTTCCCTTTTTGCTTCGAGTCGCTACTTTTCTTTACCGGTTCAACTTCTTTAGAATAGCATCGTCCACTTCGAGTAAATGACCTACCTCTCCAACATCTTCAATTATGGCTTTGGACTTTTCAACTTCCGGTGTAACGATATTAACATCATATTCCACGGTACTGTTTGTTGTCCTTATACGGGAAAGGAGATGGTACTTCAATTACCATCTATGGTTTCAATGGCTCTCTCATCGCGTCGTAATAAATTACCAACGGTCGATCTGCACTATAAGGGGGCCCTGATGATTGGCTATCAGAGACGCATACTTCTCTTTCGTTGGCATCTTCACTCTTGTTAAGGACCTTGATCTCCTTATTATCCATCCGGTCTTGAAGTAACCTTTTAAAGTCCTCACATGACTGAATGTCATGTCCAACAATCCCATGAAAATTGCAAAACTTTGACCTTCTTCTCCAAAAATTCTATCAGAGTGACAGAGTAATCCTTTCTTAACCAATACCTCCCAGATTTTCTGTAGAGGCGTCCTTATTTCTGATACACATCTTCTGACCTTCCATTCATCCTCTTTCCCCGCTGTGCTCACATTCCTTCGATATGGTTAGGGAACGGGTTCCCGTGGCGTTACTAGCACTATCGAATCGTAGGATACCCGCGTCAATGAGTCCTTGAACTCTCCTTTTGAAAGCGAGACAGTTCTCAGTAGAGTGCCCTGGTTCCCTGCATGGTATGCACAACTAGCGTTTGGATCGTACCACTTTGGGTATGGAGGTTTAAGGGGTGCCATGTAATGGGGAGAAATTAGCTGTTTTTCTAAAAGTTTGGGTACAATTCCCCATACGACACAGGGATGGGGTAAATTGCGGTCTTCGGGATTATGCCTTGATTGGCTTTGGGCGGGTACCGTGTTTTGTGGAAAGTGGTGACGGGTCTTTGGTTGTTCGTGGCGTATACGGGGTAGGACGGATGTGGTGCTTGGTAGTAAGGGGTTTGAGGGGGATAATAGGAATTCGGGGTGGATAATTTCGAGGTCGGGGTTGGTTAGGATACGAATTGGGAATGTAACGACTCCAGTTCCCACCATGTGGGCTTCTGGCTCTTTCTTCCTTAAGGGTGCTGCTTTTCTTGAGCCTTCTGATCCTTCCATTCTACCGCTCTTGACGGCATTCTCTATGAGTTCACCAGATATTACAATATCCGCGAAATCTTTCGTGGCACTTCCCACTAATTGTCATAAAACGGTGCCTTTAAAGTATTGATAAAGAGAACGGTTATCTCCGTTTTGTTAGTGGGGGTTCACTTGAGCTGAGACGTCCTCCATCTCTGCGCATACTGTCTAAAGTCTCTGATGGCTTTTTCTCCATCATTGCAAGGTCATACGGTCTGGCACCATATCCGATACATGCTTGTACTGTTCGCAAAATGCTGACGCCAAGTCTTCCAGGATCGAATCTTTTCTCGACTAAGTGATTGTACCACGAAGAGCTGACCTGTTAGACTATCTTGAAAGCAATGTATGAGTAGTTTATCCTCGTTCACATAACCAGTCATTTTCGACAGACATAATGAGATGTGCTTTCGGGCACTTGTCCATCATACTTCTCAAATCAGCACTTTGAACTTCGAGGCAAATTAGATCAGGTACCAACTGAGTTCCTTGCACTAGTGCGGAGAAGACTTCAGTGCCTTCTATTGCTTTGAGTCTTTCCTCTAGACTCCTATATTTTGCGTCATGGTTATCCAATTTCAACTTGGCTACCTCTGCTGGGTCATCCAGATCTGGAACTAGTGGATTAGCAGAACTAGCCCCTGGGTTCGACGCTAACATTCCTTGCCCAAATTAGTGGGTGGAGCAGGTGCATGGGTCGATGCTCCAAGCCAGTGGGTTCTCTTGAGTATACCCTCTTTGTATTGTATATGCGGGCGGTGGAGTGAATCCCAGGGATAGAGTGGATCCTGATCATGGTGAATCTTGACCGAGGTTACATAACAGCGGGGTTTATGGCATTTTCTTTGACCAAAGTTGTCATCATCTCCATCATTTTAGCCATCTGATCTCTTTGCTCGAGTGATTCTCTCGAGATATCACATTAGGTCTTCGTCTCTTGTTGCGATTTGGCCAGTTGCTCTTGTAATTCCTTTGAGCTTTCCATCCTTTCAATTCTCTCATTGATTCATTCTCCATTACTCTAGCTTGTCGGCGCGTTTTATACGGATGAGTGGTTCCAGTCTTGAAGTCTGGCAACTGCGAATTGTACGTTTTAACCTCAGTGAACGAGTATGGATATGCAATGAATGAACTGATGCATGAATGATACATGAATGTCAAATGAGTGTCAGTTATGAATGAAATGCAAGAATGGTGTTGATTTCAATAGCCCATATTTAGGCATTTCATTTATCACATAGTCTATTACACAAAGTCTCATTTTCAACAGTTACACAAATTTCCTAGCCACATGCCTTGTTTCTTCACTTGCTCTAAAAACTCTGATATGCTCGATCTTTGCTCGGGGAATTGGCAACTGAGAACTTGGCTTCATCTGATAATTGACAACTTGCATAGCCGCTTTACGAATTTCATGATCAAAAGTCAAGTGCATTCTTTTCTTGAGAGTTCTTCATACGCGTGAATGTCCCTATCGTACTGCTCACTCTTTCTTCTAGAGCCTTCAAGAGGTTATCTAATTGTTGTTGACGAGATTGCAGCATATTTTCTAGATCTCGTGTTTTCCTTTTTAATTCTTGATGTTCAGACTGACTATTCGCCAATTTGTAGCCACTATTTCATACTCGGCGTTCTTCCTTCTTAACTCTATCACAGCGCGGCATCTTTTCCTCTTTTTTTTTTCCTTCCCTTTCCTTGTATTGTATTTTCTTCTTCTCTGTCATTGCCCCTTTCTTTAGTGTTCTTATTTCTTTTCCAATGAAGTCCTTTCTTTCTCACATCTGTTTTTTGTCTTTTAGTCTGACCTTTCCTGACTCTTCTATTTTCTTTGAAGCCTAAGTCGAATCTTGCTTTCTCTTCGATTCTTGTCTTGCCATTTCTAGCTCAGACGGTGTTTCCTCGAGAAAGGATTCTGGATGTGTAGTTGTTGATGAGATTTGCTGACTATTTACCCGTTGCTTCCTCCATATGTCGTAATCTGGGTAAGGGTATCAGCATACAAAGCAATTCCATGAAAGAATTCCTTCCATACTCCAGTCGACTCTCTTATATATTCACCGCGAGTGAACTCGAACTGTGCCAATCTCCAGTTCGGAGGAATGTCGCGAGAAATGCTTGACTAATGCGGGCATATCCACTCCCATAACCCGGAAGGTACCAATTGTTCAATTGTATAGAGACTGAGGACGGATCCAGGTGCTCTCATGTTATATTCTCGGCGCGAGATTCTGAAAGAACCATGGCTGACTTCGCCAGAGTA